>NC_088240.1:15294713-15517213 GCF_036934945.1 Oncorhynchus masou masou | reverse complement strand
GGGGTGCATAGCTCAGGCCTTCAGGTAACTCAGGCCTTCAGGTAACTCAGGCCTGCAGGTAACTCAGGCCTTCAGGTAACTCAGGCCTTCAGGTAGCTCAGGCCTTCAGGTAACTCAGGCCTGCAGGTAACTCAGGTCCTCTGCAGGGACTAAAACCAGCCGACATGGTTGCCCTCTGGACCAGAGCTGTGTGCCCTTGTTCTATACCCAGCTGTAGGTTGTGGGAGATTTAGAGCAGCTGACTGGCCAGTGTCTGTGCTGTCCTTGGTGCTATGGGGCCTGTCTCTGTTGTCTGGGTTTCTGGCCAGTAGTAAGCCTGGGTAGTGTTCTCCTGAAGTTGGGCAGAAACTTGCTGGATGCACTTTGTTGGCAAATCTCAAGTCTCAGCCCTGTATGGCACTGGTGAGAAGTAGTGCACTTTCTTTCAGGAAAAGTGGAAAATGTAGGGTAAATCTTCCATTTTAATTCTGCTGCAATAAATTCCCTTCTTTCTCTCCCTTTCTCTCTCACTCTACATCAGGAATCTGTTTGTTTTCGGTAGAAATAAAATGTTACGAGAGGGAGGGAGATGGCGAGCGCGATTAGAGAGAGTCAGGAAGAGAGAGTCAGGGAGAAAGAGACTGGGAGGGAGCGAGCGCTAGAGAGAGAGAGACCGGGAGAGAGAGGGGAGAGATCGAGAGGAAAGAGAGGGGAGGGAGCGAGCGCTAGAGAGAGAGAGACCGGGAGAGAGAGGGGAGAGATCGAGAGGAAAGAGAGGGGAGGGGAGAGGAGAGAGGGGAGAGGAGAGGAGAGGAGAGGAGAGAGGGGAGAGGAGAGAGAGAGAGGGAGAGAGGAGAGAAAGAGAGGGAAAAGAGGGGAGGGAGCACAGAGAGAGAAATATTTTGCCCGAGGACCAAAATATAAAAGAAAACACATTTAGAATGGAAACAATCTTCAAGGGAAAAGAAAGCAAACCAAAGATTTGATCAGGCTGTCTGTTTTCAGATATAATGCCATAGAAAACATTCAAAAAAGAGCATTAAATGTAAATGGGTACACGACATGTGCTCTGTGGATAAGCAAACTCTTAGCTGCAGCTTTTACTTTAATTGAATTCACCACCAATGTGAAAACGGTCCATTCTGGAACCACTAGTTTGACCATTATCCATAATTTTCAACCTGTAAGCATTTCACATCGAGAGGAGTGGTTTCCATGTTGTTCCTTTGGTACTTTCATCTGTTCCTCCACGGGGTCACATGCTTGACCCTGATGTCCAGAGTGAATCCTCAAAGTTGCAACTCTTCACGCTATAGATTTACTTGATCACGTTTGTTTTGAATGTGAATAGTCATAGGTCATAAGAATATACAGGACGAATCTCAAATGGCAACCTGTTCCCTATATAGTGCGCCACTTGCCTGAAGTAGTGCACCATATAAGGTCCAATTTGTGACGAAGCCACAGAAATCTAGGAGATATTTAATGTTTTAGGTTCATGTTATCCTGTCCTCTTCTCTCAGTCCTCTGTATGTCTCCCCATAAGTGAAAACACAGGTTATTCTGGTAAGGCATACGCTTACCCTCCACTTATGAAAAGGCATGCCTTTGCAATCTGTGTGTGCATTTTTATACCCATTTTCTCATGTGCATAAAGTGGTTTTCTTGACATTCTCCATCTCCATCGGGACACAAAGCCAACGGTTGGATACAGAACTCTGTGATGTAAATACTATCTATGAGTTGGTGGAATGTAATTTACACTAGAATGTCAATTTGAATGTGCTTGAAATGTTGACATGTTTTATTGTACAGTCTGTTTTTTTTAGTTTTTTTTTTACAATATTACATTACTACTTGCAGTTTTGTCAATGTTTATTCTTAAAAAATCTAGATTAAAACAAAGCAATGATTAAAAATACATGTTTTATACTAAATGATGACTCGTGCTATGTTTGTTACAGAAGTCTCTTGTTGACATACTTGTGTCAATGATTGCTCATATTTTTCTGTAAGGTCTGTGGAAACGTGGTTTGTTTACAGCAGTTTCACTGAGAGCTTCAATTTAAGGCCCTATTCATTGTGGTTGTTTTTGCTAGTGTCGGAGGAGGAACTGCGCTAGAACTGTCAAATCCACAAGTGGCACGTTGCGTTACCTTATTGAGGACACCACCATTATATGCAACAAAACCACACCCGACTACGATCCGACAGCCGTGTTCCAAGTTCAAACACTCTAATTTGACTGATAGGCCAAAATTCCTCCATCCAAATGAACATGAAAACATGCATCAGCCTAACATCAATGGTTTTACATTTGACAGTCATTATTTCTATTATTGATAGAGCCTTCACTTTCTAGTAATGTTTTCAACTTCTAACACGATAGGGACAATAGAGGATTGGTTTGTGACACACGAGGAGCTGCCCACCAACATGTCAGCTCATACCGCAGTCACACCGCCAAAACATCTGATATGCGGATGTTGGTCAACGCTGGTTAAGGCTCAACCTGATTGAATCTATTGGAGCTGTTCTGCTCGTCAATCTGTTCGATTGATCCAGTATTGACGGGTTGATGAGCCCTAATCCAAAAAAGTGATCAGCATTAGGAGCTGTGGATTGGGCCAGCCAGCTTGAGGTACATTAAAGAATGTGTGCCAGTAATCACACACACTGCCATTACCAGGACCCGCCTATCTTTAGTATGGTTGCATGTGACACAAACATGCGTGCACGGTCTCGCTCTCTCACACCATAATGCATGCAAGATGTATGATCTGTAATTTGGTGGAACCTCTACTGAACTTTAGGCATCATGTTCAGTCACTTCTAATAGAAAATACATTTGTTGGGTCAGTCAATGTGTATAAGTCCAGTGTTCGTGTCAGAGAGAAGTCTTGGCATTAAGGCCTAATGTGTTGAAGGTGAGTGGCTGATGCATTGTGACAGCTCACATTAGGGACAAGAGCTTCACTTCCTGGAACAGCCTTATCCGCCTGATGTCACCAGAGGAGGGACGACAGAACCACAAAGAGGAGAGGGGGGATACTTTCCTAACTATGATTCGTCTTGGTTCACCCGGCATTTGGAAATGGTTGAGCCATGTGAGTGTTATTTGGAGGCTATCTGCCTTTAACCTCAGTACATTGCCCTGCCCATGCCAACTTAATGTCCATATAATTAATGAGCATACTGCCTCCAGTAGTATACAGGGGGAAAAAGTACAATTACAGCACAACTTTGTCCTGAAGACCTTCTCAAACCTTGTTTGTGTAGAGAGTGACTCATCTTGGATCAGATGCATGAGACTCAGATGACAATACGGTTTGTAGACATTATGCCCCTTCACCGTCTTGCCTTAGTCACACAAACGCAGACACACACCTAGATCGCTCCACTACACCTGCCATCTGTGTGGGACTTCTCCGTGACCACAGTGTGTGTATACATCATTAGACCCAACACACTGAGCTCCTCCAGGTGGCTCAGTCTGGGCTCAGTTCTTTGGCTATAGTCACTGTGGGTGATCCCTGACACACTGTCAGACACACACCTAGATCGCTCCACAACTGGGCTCAGTTCTTTGGCTATGGGCTCAGTTCTCTGGCTATAGTCACTGTGGGTGATCCCTGGCACTCTGTCAGACACACACACACACACACACAGAGTGAGATAGGCTCACAATAGGAGGGTGCCCCTAAACACTGACCTGGTGTCGGTTAGGATTTTGAGAAGGTAATCTGATCCTAGAATTGTGTCGATCTCCTACCCACTCAGCTACAGCAGGCAGTGACGTCAGGACAGGACATCATAGTTCCTTGGGCTTTGTCATTGTGTCTGGGACATGAGCATACCTGCTGCCTACTGCAAATGGGTAGTGGATAGTACAGTGACTGGGTCTGAAGGAGCAGACAGGGGTGCATAGGAAAACCCATGGAGCTGCAGTGCATTCTGGGACCTTGAGTTAGGAGGAGCTTTACAGGCTCATGAAGGCCCCCCACATGGCTATTATCCATCCTTTTCTCTCTCTCTATGTTCTGCTTTCTGCTATCGTCTCCTCTAGATCTGTCCTCTTCTACATGTCGACAGCTACATTCTGAGAAGTTGAGCTGCTCTCATCAGGTTTTTACACTGTGGGGTTCTGCAGCCCTCACCTACTCTACTCTGTGGCACTCTTATGGGGGACCGAGTGGCGCAGCAGTCTAAGGCACTGCATGGCAGAGGCGTCACTAGAGACCCGGCTTTGATCTTGGGCTGTATCACAACCAGCCGTGATCGGGAATCCCATAGGGCGGCGCGCAATTGGTCCAGTGTCATCGGGGTAGAGCGTCATTGTAAATAAGAATTTGTTCTTAACTGACATAAAATAAAAAAACTCTGCTCTCATTTGTCACCTATACCTCCTATTTCACATCCACATTGCTTTTGACAATGATGAGAAAAACTATGAAAGATCTGTGTTGCTCAACTGATCAATATGAGGAGTGACGAGAGATGTTTACTGCCTAGAGTAAGGCCTGGTCTCAGTGAGATGTTTGATGCCAGGTGTAAGGCCTGGTCTCAGTGAGATGTTTAATGCCAGGTGTAAGGCCTGGTCTCAGTGAGATGTTTAATGCCAGGTGTAAGGCCTGGTCTCAGTGAGATGTTTAATGCCAGGTGTAAGGCCTGGTCTCAGTGAGATGTTTAATGCCAGGTGTAAGGCCTGGTCTCTGTGAGAGATGTTTACTGCCTAGAGTAAGGCCTGGTCTCAGTGAGATGTTTAATGCCAGGTGTAAGGCCTGGTCTCAGTGAGATGTTTAATGCCAGGTGTAAGGCCTGGTCTCAGTGAGATGTTTAATGCCAGGTGTAAGGCCTGGTCTCAGTGAGATGTTTAATGCCAGGTGTAAGGCCTGGTCTCAGTGAGATGTTTAATGCCAGGTGTAAGGCCTGGTCTCAGTGAGATGTTTAATGCCTAGAGTAAGGCCTGGTCTCAGTGAGATGTTTAATGCCTAGAGTAAGGCCTGGTCTCAGTGAGATGTTTAATGCCAGGTGTAAGGCCTGGTCTCAGTGAGATGTTTAATGCCAGGTGTAAGGCCTGGTCTCTGTGAGAGATGTTTACTGCCTAGAGTAAGGCCTGGTCTCAGTGAGATGTTTAATGCCAGGTGTAAGGCCTGGTCTCAGTGAGATGTTTAATGCCAGGTGTAAGGCCTGGTCTCAGTGAGATGTTTAATGCCAGGTGTAAGGCCTGGTCTCAGTGAGATGTTTTAATGCCAGGTGTAAGGCCTGGTCTCAGTGAGATGTTTAATGCCAGGTGTAAGGCCTGGTCTCAGTGAGATGTTTTAATGCCAGGTGTAAGGTCTGGCCTCAGTGAGATGTTTACTGCCTAGAGTAAGGCCTGGTCTCAGTGAGATGTTTAATGCCAGGTGTAAGGCCTGGTCTCAGTGAGATGTTTACTGCCTAGAGTAAGGCCTGGTCTCAGTGAGATGTTTAATGCCAGGTGTAAGGCCTGGTCTCAGTGAGATGTTTAATGCCAGGTGTAAGGCCTGGTCTCTGTGAGAGACGTTTACTGCCTAGAGTAAGGCCTGGTCTCAGTGAGATGTTTAATGCCAGGTGTAAGGCCTGGTCTCAGTGAGATGTTTAATGCCAGGTGTAAGGCCTGGTCTCAGTGAGATGTTTAATGCCAGGTGTAAGGCCTGGTCTCAGTGAGATGTTTACTGCCTAGAATAAGGCCTGGTCTCAGTGAGATGTTTACTGCCTAGAGTAAGGCCTGGTCTCAGTGAGATGTTTAATGCCAGGTGTAAGGCCTGGTCTCTGTGAGATGTTTAATGCCAGGTGTAAGGCCTGGTCTCTGTGAGATGTTTAATGCCAGGTGTAAGGCCTGGTCTCTGTGAGATGTTTAATGCCAGGTGTAAGGCCTGGTCTCTGTGAGAGATGTTTACTGCCTAGAGTAAGGCCTGGTCTCAGTGAGATGTTTAATGCCAGGTGTAAGGCCTGGTCTCAGTGAGATGTTTAATGCCAGGTGTAAGGCCTGGCCTCAGTGAGATGTTTAATGCCAGGTGTAAGGCCTGGTCTCAGTGAGATGTTTAATGCCAGGTGTAAGGCCTGGTCTCAGTGAGATGTTTACTGCCTAGAGTAAGGCCTGGTCTCAGTGAGATGTTTACTGCCTAGAGTAAGGCCTGGTCTCAGTGAGATGTTTACTGCCAGGTGTAAGGCCTGGTCTCAGTGAGATGTTTACTGCCTAGAGTAAGGCCTGGTCTCAGTGAAATGTTTTAATGCCAGGTGTAAGGCCTGGTCTCTGTGAGATGTTTACTGCCTAGAGTAAGGCCTGGTCTCAGTGAAATGTTTTAATGCCAGGTGTAAGTCCTGGTCTCTGTGAGATGTTTAATGCCAGGTGTAAGGCCTGGTCTCAGTGAGATGTTTAATGCCAGGTGTAAGGCCTGGTCTCAGTGAGATGTTTAATGCCAGGTGTAAGGCCTGGCCTCAGTGAGATGTTTAATGCCAGGTGTAAGGCCTGGTCTCAGTGAGATGTTTACTGCCTAGAGTAAGGCCTGGTCTCAGTGAGATGTTTAATGCCAGGTGTAAGGCCTGGTCTCAGTGAGATGTTTTAATGCCAGGTGTAAGGCCTGGTCTCAGTGAGATGTTTAATGCCAGGTGTAAGGCCTGGTCTCAGTGAGATGTTTAATGCCAGGTGTAAGGCCTGGTCTCAGTGAGATGTTTTAATGCCAGGTGTAAGGTCTGGCCTCAGTGAGATGTTTAATGCCAGGTGTAAGGCCTGGTCTCAGTGAGATGTTTACTGCCTAGAGTAAGGCCTGGTCTCAGTGAGATGTTTACTGCCAGGTGTAAGGCCTGGTCTCAGTGAGATGTTTAATGCCAGGTGTAAGGCCTGGTCTCAGTGAGATGTTTAATGCCAGGTGTAAGGCCTGGTCTCAGTGAGATGTTTAATGCCAGGTGTAAGGCCTGGTCTCAGTGAGATGTTTACTGCCTAGAATAAGGCCTGGTCTCAGTGAGATGTTTAATGCCAGGTGTAAGGCCTGGTCTCTGTGAGATGTTTAATGCCAGGTGTAAGGCCTGGTCTCTGTGAGATGTTTAATGCCAGGTGTAAGGCCTGGTCTCTGTGAGATGTTTAATGCCAGGTGTAAGGCCTGGTCTCTGTGAGAGATGTTTACTGCCTAGAGTAAGGCCTGGTCTCAGTGAGATGTTTAATGCCAGGTGTAAGGCCTGGTCTCAGTGAGATGTTTAATGCCAGGTGTAAGGCCTGGCCTCAGTGAGATGTTTAATGCCAGGTGTAAGGCCTGGTCTCAGTGAGATGTTTAATGCCAGGTGTAAGGTCTGGTCTCAGTGAGATGTTTACTGCCTAGAGTAAGGCCTGGTCTCAGTGAGATGTTTACTGCCAGGTGTAAGGCCTGGTCTCAGTGAGATGTTTACTGCCTAGAGTAAGGCCTGGTCTCAGTGAAATGTTTTAATGCCAGGTGTAAGGCCTGGTCTCTGTGAGATGTTTACTGCCTAGAGTAAGGCCTGGTCTCAGTGAAATGTTTTAATGCCAGGTGTAAGGCCTGGTCTCTGTGAGATGTTTAATGCCAGGTGTAAGGCCTGGTCTCAGTGAGATGTTTAATGCCAGGTGTAAGGCCTGGTCTCAGTGAGATGTTTAATGCCAGGTGTAAGGCCTGGTCTCAGTGAGATGTTTAATGCCAGGTGTAAGGCCTGGTCTCAGTGAGATGTTTAATGCCAGGTGTAAGGCCTGGTCTCAGTGAGATGTTTAATGCCAGGTGTAAGGCCTGGTCTCAGTGAGATGTTTAATGCCAGGTGTAAGGCCTGGTCTCAGTGAGATGTTTAATGCCAGGTGTAAGGCCTGGTCTCAGTGAGATGTTTAATGCCAGGTGTAAGGCCTGGTCTCAGTGAGATGTTTACTGCCTAGAGTAAGGCCTGGTCTTGGTGAGAGATGTTTACTGCCAGGTGTAAGGCCTGGTCTCAGTGAGATGTTTAATGCCAGGTGTAAGGCCTGGTCTCAGTGAGATGTTTAATGCCAGGTGTAAGGCCTGGTCTCAGTGAGATGTTTAATGCCAGGTGTAAGGCCTGGTCTCTGTGAGAGATGTTTACTGCCTAGAGTAAGGCATGGCCCCAGTGAGATGTTTAATGCCAGGTGTAAGGCCTGGTCTCTGTGAGAGATGTTTACTGCCTAGAGTAAGGCCTGGTCTCAGTGAGATGTTTAATGCCAGGTGTAAGGCCTGGTCTCTGTGAGAGATGTTTACTGCCTAGAGTAAGGCATGGCCCCAGTGAGATGTTTAATGCCAGGTGTAAGGCCTGGTCTCTGTGAGAGATGTTTACTGCCTAGAGTAAGGCCTGGTCTTGGTGAGAGAAGGCTCTGGACAGGTCCTGTCCACAATCCCAGGGTTTACTCAAGCTGTGAGCTAATGTTAGGGTTGGCACTTACTGTGGTGTCAGACAGCTTTTTCCACAGCATGACTTCCCATAACAAATCCTGGCACCCCCAAGTTTGACCTCTTAATGTGGAAACCCCCATAATAACTCAGAATACTGTGGCAATGTTGGACCAGCTCACTATGTGTCAGGAACCACCGATAATTAATGTGGACTTTGAACCCTGATTGTGACCACACGTTATAACGTGATTATTGGCATTCTCTTTGCCACCCCTGGGGGGCCCTGTCTGTGTTTGGAGGTTCGAGATTGACACCTTCATCTCCGTACAAGTAATGTAGGATGAAGTTTACCCTGGACACAGATCTGAGGTGAGTTTGTGTTTCCCCTGTTATGGTTATGGTTGGGGTTTGGAGATGGTAAGCTGATCCTGTATCTGTTTTAATATCTGAGTGCAACTTCCGAGTCCTGGAACGCTGGGTAGCTATGTGTTTTCCAACCTAGAAACCTAGAATCCTCTCTACACCCTCATTGTTATATTCGGGTATTTTCAGAGCATATTTCAGAGACATGCTATTACATTGTGGGTTTTTATGACCCTTAAAAAAAGGTTATTCGGCTGTCCCGTTTTTGGTTCCAGGTAGAACCATTTTGGGTTCCATTTAGAACGCTCTGTGGAAAGAACCAAAAGGGTTCCACCTGGAACGAAGAAGGATTCTTCAAAGGGTTCTCCTATGGGGACAGCCGAAAAACCCATTTAGGTTCCTTTTTTTCTAAGAGTGTATCTTACACAGACATAGATACAGAAATGGGTACCGCCTGGAGGGGGAAACATTTGGCTTGGAGGAACTCCAAAACCTGTTAGAGATGAATTAGCCTGTTGATTAGCCTGTTGATCGTTTCCCAGGGACTGGTTATTAAACTGTATGTAGGAACTCCATTGAATGGCTGCGTGCCCGGGGACTCACTTCCCTGACGGACATTGCAGATAAATCCAACCAATCCAGCTCCTTCATCACCCACATATGCTAAAGGAAAAGGCCTGGTCCGCTGGTGCCTCTGATGAATGGAACACAGAACGGTACAGCAGGAAACGCTGAGTCAGGTAGACATGGAGCCCATGCATCATGTACGCACACACATGTACGCACACACACACACACACACACACACACACACACACACACACACACACACACACACACACTGTTATGATTATGTAAACTATAGAGAAGAGGCACTCACCCTCTGCCACTGATTCACCTCTCCAACCCCCTGTCTCTGTGTGTATTCACGGTGATACAGGAGTGTGGTTTGATAACTCAGTCAGGTAGCAGCTCATTCCGGGGTGTCAGGACAGATCCCTGTTCAGTGTCCTGTAAAATGCTGCTGATTTACAACCAGCCTGAATGCTCAGGATCCAGCACAACTCTCAAAAGAAACTGCTATTCGTCGCAGAGAGAGCACTGTATGAAACATGTGGCCTTGTTAGGGACTGCTGTTGTCTACTGATAATATGGTCATAGAAAAGAGATTGGCTAATTGTTTGACTATAGATGACAGAAGACTATGTACAGACAACTACAGAGAACAGTGTGACCATATGTAGAAGTTCCATGTCCTCTCATTTCAGTGCAAAAGGGTGTTTTATTCCTCTTTTTGCCAGTCTCTCACTTTCTTTCCCTTCTCTTTCTTTCACTCTTACTTTCTTTTCCCCTCTCCCTCTCTCTCGCTCTCTTTCCTCTTTATCAATCTTTCTTTTCCCCTCTCCCTCTCTCTCGCTCTCTTTCCTCTTTATCAATCTTGCTTTTCCCCTCTCCCTCTCTCTCGCTCTCTTTCCTCTTTATCAATCTTGCTTTTCCCCTCTCCCTCTCTCTCGCTCTCTTTCCTCTTTATCAATCTTGCTTTTCTTTTTCCCAATGGTTTATTTTGTGTTATTTTATCACACTTTGCATTCTCCCTCTGTCTGATTCAGGCCCACTAATGTCTCCAGCGTGTTTTTCATGAGCGAGAGAAGAGGAAGAGGGACAAAGAGAGCAGCATGTGGCTGTATGTAGAATGGCACCGAAGTGGATGTCTGACATCCTAACCAACTGTGTTATTTTTTTGCGTGGTTTGTAACTTATTTTTTAAACTTATTTTGTACTTAATGTTGCTGCTACCATCTTTTATGACCAAAAATAACTTCTCAACATCAGAACAGTGATTACTCTCCACGAACTGGTATAAGCTTTTTCCTTTAACGAGTCCGACAAGTCTGATGTGAAGGATATACTGCTTTCCTGGGAACAGGCCCAAATCCCCGTCATTTGCGTGAAGAGAAAAAGAGGGCTGAGGTCAGGCGGCCTTCTGAGAATTCATAGGCAAGCGAGTAAAACCCCACTGCCATCTATTGGCAAAGATTAAACTACCAACGGGACATTAAAAACTGTAATATATTATGTTTCCCCGAGTCATGGCTGAACGAATAACATACAGCTGGTGGGTTTTACATTGTATCAGCAGGATAGAACAGCAGGCTCTGGCAAGACAAGGGGTGGGGATCTATGTACATTTGTAAACAACAGCCGGTGCACGATATCTAAGGAAGTCTCTATGTTTTGTTTGCCTGAGGGAGAGTATCTCATGATAAGCTGTAGACCACACTATCTACCTAGAGTTTTTATCTGTATTTTTTGTAGCTGTCTACATACCACCACAGACCAATGCTGGCACTAAGACCGCACTCAATGAGCTCTATACCGCCATAAGCAAACAGGAAAACACTCAATCAGAGGCGGCACTCCTAGGGGCCGGGGACTTTAATGCAGGAAAACTTAAATCCGTTTTACCAAATTTCTACCAGCATGTTAAATGTGCAACAAGAGGGAAAAAAATGTAGACCACCTTTACTCCACACACAGATACACGTACAAAGCTCTCCCTCGCCCTCCATTTGGAAAATCTGACCATAATTCTATCCTCCTGATCCTTGCTTACAAACAACAATTAAAGCAAGAAGCATCAGTGAATTGGTCAATAAATACTGGTCAGATGAAGCAGATGCTAAGCTAAAGGACTGTTTGCTAGCACAGACTGGAATATGTTCCTGGATTCTTCCGATGGCATCCCATTCTCGGGCCAACTCTCTTCTCGGCATACATCAATGATGTTGCTCTCGCTGCTGATGATTCTTTGATCCACCTCTACGCAGACGACACCATTCTGTATACCTCTGGCTCTTCGTTGGATACTGTGTTGCCGTGTCTTTACTATCATTAACTGAAGACTGATAGGTTTTATCAAAGATTCTCTGTAATTAGCTATTACACAATTTGACTGATTAATCATGTAACCGTAATTACTAGGAAGTTGGGGCACCAAGGAAAAATATTCAGATTACAAAGTTATAATTTCCTAAAATAACTTTTCTGATATTTTATCTGATCAATTATTCTTCGAATTAATGTATTATTTACTTTACTTCATGTTAGTCTCATTCCAAACGTCGTAAATTGTTGGTTATCTGCACGAACCCAGTCTTCACTATGAGTCATCCATACATCAATTGTCTTAAAACATTTATTTATTACTAACTGAGTAATTCACAGAAATGCATAAACAAAAAAACAAGGTAAATGTGGTTACATTAAATGATAGAATGTGCCCTAGTGGGCTAAACCGGCATGGCGGCTTGTTAGACAAAGGGGGAAGTGGGTGTCGACTAAGAAGTCACTACAGAGTGGTAATTATAACAATTGAAATGCTAATCCTTTGCACATGAACGCTCACTCATTCGGGAACAATTGCAATCAATATATATATTTACGCTCAGTGTGTTGTCTTGATCGCTGGTGAAAAGTTAATTTCTTTTGTAAATTGTCCGTCTCTCTCCCTCTCTCTTTATGTCGTGGTTATAGTGGATTGTTCAGAGTGACATCCGTTATAGAATGGATGTTTCGGCGGTAGTCGTTCTTCGCGTTCATTGATACTGAATTCCTAGCTGCAGACTAGTAATTAATATCAAAGATTTGTTCTTATTCTGTCGGTATCGATAGTCTAAGAGTTTAACCACGTGGTATGGTTAAAGGATTCAGCAATGGTCTACAACCTTTGTCCTTCCTAATGGAGAAAAACATGGTCTGCAACCTTTAGCCATCTTGTAATTGAGGTAAGCTCGGTCTGCTGATCAAAAACCCGAGTGGAGGTTTTATTTGGAAGGGCCGAAGAGGGCTGTCCCAGGATTTCTGACCCTAACTGGGCTCAGGGGCGGTCCTCTGATTTAGTTCAAATCAAAAGGGAATTGTATTTTTCTTCATTAAACAGTCCAAAATAATATTACACAATTATACAAACAGAATCATACTCACTCATTCATCTTATACAACAACTAGATGCAAACCTCAAATCTGAGGCTATTATATAAACAGCATTATGGTAATGTGGCCACACCGTCTCCCATGAGGTTCCCAAGTTGTGACAAACGGACCACGGTTCGTAGCTGGATTCTTCACCAATCTTTTATACTTTCTCCGGGAACATGAAATTTGTTCGTACCTCAAGTTCTTTGAGGTGGAAGAAATTCCCTTGTACTCCATGAAAATCTACTCTCTCTATACTGTGTCCATGAGGAGGTCTTCTCAGGAATTTACGACCTCTGGCCACAGCAGCCTAGTTGAAGGAGACAAGGGGGAGGCAGGGAGAGGGGGATGGGGTTGCTATACCAAAGAGGCCAACATCATGACAGTGTTAACTATCATCCAGATGAGCTACAATGCCATACAACTCTCACTTCCTGGCCTCCAACTGGTCTTAAATGCAAGTAAAACTAAATGCTCTTTAACTGATCGCTGCCCGCACCTGTCCGCCCGTCCAGCATCACTACTCTGGACGGTTCTGACTATATGTGGACAACTACAAATACCTAGGTGTCTGGTTAGACTGTAAAATCTCCTTCCACACTCACATTACACATCTCCAATCCAAAATGAAATCTTAAATTGGCTTCTTATTTCGCAACAAAGCATCCTTCACTCATGCTGCCAAACATACCCTCGTAAAACAGACCATCATCCCAATCCTCGACTTCGGCAATTTACAAAATAGCCTCCAACACTCTACTCAACAAATTGGATGCAGTCTATCACAGTGCCATCCGTTTTGTCACCAAAGCCCCATATACTACCCACCACTGCATCATGTATGACCACGTTGGCTGGCCCTCACTTCATACTTGTCGCCAAACCCACTGGCTCCAGATCATCTACAAGTCTCTGCTAGGTAAAACCCTGCCTTATCTCAGCTCACTGGTCACAATAGCAGCACCCACCCGTAGCACGCGCTCCAGCAGGTATATCTCTCTGGACACCCCCAAAGCCAATTCTTCGTTTGACCGCCTGTCCTTCCAGTTCTCCGCCGCCAATGACCGGAACGAACTGCAAAAATCTCTGAAGCTGGAGAATCTTACCTCCCTCACTAGGTTTAAGCACCAGCTGTCAGAGCAGCTCACAGATCACTGCACCTGTACATAGCTCATCTGTATATAGCCCATCAAATCTACCTCATCCCCATACTGTATTTATATACTTATTTATCTTACTCCTTTGCCCCGCAGTATCTCAACTTGCACATTCGTCTTCTGTACATCCTACCATTCCAGTGTTTAATTGCCTTATTGTAATTACTTTGCCACCATGACCTATTTATTGCCTTACCTCTCTTATCCTACCTCATTTGCACATGCTGTATATAGATTGTTCTACTGTATTATTGATTGTATGTTTGTTTATTCCATGTGTAACTCTGTGTTGTTGTATGTGTCAAACTGCTTTGCTTTATCTTGGCCAGGTCGCAGTTGCAAATGAGAACTTGTTCTCAACTAGCCTACCTGGTTAAATGAAGGTGAAAAAAATAATAATTGAGGAGTACACCACACCAGATCAGTCACTGGATTTATCAATAAGTGCATCGATGATGTCAGCCCACAGTGACTGTACGTACATACCCCAACCAGAAGCCATGGATTACAGGCAACATCCGCACTGAGCTAAAAGGTAGAGCTGCCACTTTCAAGCAGCGGGAATCTAACCCGGAAGCTTATAAGAAATCCCGTATACCCTCTGATGAACCATCAAACAGGCAAATATAGGACTAAGATCGAGTCGCACTACACCGGCTCCGACACTCGTCGGATGTGGCAGGGCTTGCTAACCATTACAAACTACAAAGGGAAACACAGCCGAGAGCTGCCCAGTGACATGAGTCTACCAGACAAGCTAAATTACTTCAATGCTCGCTTTGAGGCAAGTAACAATGAAACACGCATGAGAGCTTCAGCTGTTCCGGACAACTGTGTGATCATGCTCACCGCAGCAGATGTAAGACCTTAAAGCAGGTCAACATTGACAAAGCCGCAGGGCCAGATGGATTAACATGTACCCCGAGCATGTACAGACCAACTGGCAAGTGTCTTCACTGACATTTTCAACCTCTCCCTGTCTGAGTCTGTAATACCAACATGTTTCAAGCAGACCACCTGTAACGGGATTCTTCCTTGGAAAGAGAGGCGGACCAAAATGCAACGTGGTTGAAGTTCAAAACCCAACACCAAACAGGCTACCTAAATATGGATCCCAATCAGAGACAATGACTAACACCTGCCTCTGACACAGAAACAGACAAACTAGACACACAACATAGAATGCCCACACAGATCACACCCTGACCAAACAAAACATAGAAACATACAAAGCAAACTATGGTCAGGGTGTGACACCACCATAGTCCCTTTGCCTACCAAATGACTACCAACCCATAGCACTCATGTCTGTAGCCATGAAGTGCTTTGACAGGCTGGTCATGGCTCACAACACCATTATCCCAGAAACTCTAGACCCACTCAATTTGCATACCACCGAAACAAAACCACAGATGATGCAATCTCCATTGCACTCCACACTGCCTTTTCCCACCTGGACAAAAGGAACAGCTATGCTATGCATTGACTATAGCTCAGCGTTCAAAACTATAGTGCCATCAAAGCTCATCACTAAGCTAAGGACCCTGGGATTAAACATCTCCCTCTGCAACTAGATCCTGGATTTCCTGACATGTCACCCCCAGGTGGTGAGGGTAGGTAACAACACATCCGCCATGCTGATCCTCATCACGGGGCCCCTCAGGGGTGCATGCTCAGTCCCCTCCTGTACTCCTTGTTCACTCATGACTGAACGGCCAGGCACGACTCCAACACCATCATTAGGTTTGCCGATGACGCAACAGCGGTAGGCCTGATCACCGACAACGACGAGACAGCCTATAGGGAGAAGTCAGAGACCTGGCCGGTTGGTGCCAGGACAACAACCTCTCCCTCAATGTGATCAAGACAAAGGAGATGATTGTGGACTACATGAAAAGGAGGACCGAGCACACCCCCATTCTTGTTGACAGGGATTTAGTGGAACAGGTTGAGAGCTTCAAGTTCCTTGGTGTTCACATCACCAACAAACTAACATGGTCCAAGCACGCCAAGACATTTGTGAAGAGGGCACAACAAAACCTATTTCCCATCAGGAGACTGAAAAGATCTGGCATGGGTCCTCAGATCCTCAAAAGGTTCTACAGCTGCACCATTGAGAGCATCCTGACTGGTTGCATCACTGCCTGGTATGACATCTGCTCGGCCTCTGACTGCAAGGCACTACAGAAGGTAGTGCGTATGGCCCAGTACATCACTGGGGCCAAGCATCCAGCCATCCAGGGCTCTGTACCAGGCGGTGTCAGGGGAAGGCCCTAAAAATGGTCAAAGACTCCAGCCACCCTAGTCATAGACTGTTCTCTCTGCTACCGCACGGCAAGCGGTATTGGAGAACCAAGTCTAGGTTCAAGAGGCTTCTAAACAGCTTCTACCCCCAAGCCATAAGACTCCTGAACAGCTAATCAAATGGCTACACCCCCCTCTTTTACACTGCTGCTACTCTCTGTTATTATCTATGCATAGCCACTTTAATAACTCTACCCAAATTTACATACTATCTCAATTGCCTCGACTGACCGGTGCCCCCGCACATTGACTCTGTACCTATACCCCCTGTATATAGCCTCGCTATTGTTATTTTACTGCTGCTCTTTAATTATTTTTTACTTTTATTTCTTATTCCCTTTTTTACAGTGTTTTTTTGTAACATTTTGATTTTTAATCCGCTTTGTTGGTTAGGGGTCGCAAGTTATCATTTCATGACTAATGCAATTTTATTTGATTTTATTTACTGCTCCATTCAGCCCATATGCCTCGCCAGCAGAGCAGCAGTCTCAGGGTGAGAGTGAGTTCATTGGCTGATAGAGCTCTTCAGGTCATCACCATGGGACATGGATCTATTGGTCTTTCTGTCTTATATCATCAGGCCAGGACCACTTTAACCATCTCAAATCCTTATCTTAACCATTGAGTTGAATAGGTTTAAGTGTGGGTAGACCTTCTGAACATACACAGAATAGGTCTGAACCCCAGCCAGAGGTCATGTTGTGTCTATTCTATTCTGAGATGGCACAAATAGTGCCAATATAGCAATATAGCTGTTTGCAACATGCTGTGTTCTCCTCGTTGACTCCACATTTATACATGAATCCTTCCGGTACATATCTATGGAAACACCCCACAGTGCTTGGCCAGATAGTGATATTCAGACAGTACAGCATATGATCTGACTGCTGATGTGAGCACAGCAACCTTAAAGGTGAGCTTTGAACTCCTTTCCTATATTCCAAATTGAAAACATATATTAGGACTTTTCATCTCTGTGTGTTGACACATTCACCATGTAACAACACGTGATATCAGACACCGTGTGTAGCAGTAAGTCAACGTCTTCCCTGCCTCTCGTGCCAGAGCTCCTCATTCTCCTTAAGCTTTATGTTTTGGCCTTTTAAAAAGCAAGTTATAGCTCTTTATGATGATTCAATTCCCCTGTCGTCCTCCGGGATGCTGCCAAGGGGCTTCTCCCTGTCACTCAGAGGCCTAGTGGCTGGTGAGGTAACTGTTCTCTAGTGCTCTAAACCAGACAGATGTTCTCTCTCTCTCTCTTTGTGCGTGCATGTGTGTATCTGTGTTTGGGTGCATGTCAGTTGTTCATTTTAAACATAGGGGTTTGGCTCTGATACAAGGCTGCCCAACAGAGTTAGAGTAAAATAAGTTAAAGAGACATTCCCTTTCAAACAACATTCCAGGTAATGTACAACAGATTGTTGAGATGAGAAGAGAGGGTTTATACCATGCATATGACTGACTGTTGAATCAGGGTTGTGTATGAACCACAAAGTCCCACTGGGCACACACTGGTTGAATCAATGTTGTTTCTATGTCATTTGAATGAAATTATGTTGAGCCAACATGGAATAGGCGTTGAATTGACGACTGTGACCAGTGGGCTTTTTTACGTTGACGTAAAGACGAGGCATTGGTTTGGGGACGTAAAATAACTCGTCAGGTCTTAGACAATGTTACATATTATGAAAACTTCACTACTTCATCCATTGACACTACAAGTCTTTACCTGTGAGATTCCCATTGATCGTCATCGTCAATGACGTAAATATATTTTTAACCTCAGAAATTAGTTTAAAGAGAGATCACCTCTTGCTTTGATGTATTGGTGTATCTGTCCCTACAAATCACATATTGTCTGGTCCTCTCTGCCATTAGCAGAGTGATTGAGACTGAATATCATCCAGATCGTCTTTCTAACTGACTCTGAGCCGTGCTATGTCAGGAGGGGGAAAAACATGATCTGAACCTGTCAGATATGACCCTGCCAACCCCACTGTCAGCAAGCCTCTCAGCTCAGTGGTTTTGTGTAGGAACCATTTTTCACCGATTTTCAGTGAACCATCCTCTGGTGCGTCAGCAGCCCAGCTGTTGTGTCTCTGGCTGGGTGAGACAGGTGGGTCCAGGTCCTTCCGGGATCAGGCCTCTCAAATATTCACCCAGTCTGATTTCACTGAGGGAATGAAATGAAGTTATTTTTCAATGGCTGGGTGAGTTTGGATGTGCTTACAGTACAGTACCACATGTCTCTCTTTTGGGACAAGCCTATATCCAATGCTCACACTCTCTGTCTCTGTCTCTGTCTCTGTGTCTCTCTGTGTCTCTCTCTGTCTCTCTCTCTGTCTCTCTCTGTGTCTCTCTCTCTGTCTCTCCCTTTGTGACATGACAATGCACGTGTTTTCTTCCTCTATGAAATCAAATATTTGGGTTTAGGTTTAATGCCTTTTGATTTGACAGCTCTAATGTAGTCCCACCTCCGACACCACCAAAACAACCGCAATGCGGATGGCAGCTAATGGGGGTCTGATTGAATAGAGCCCTTAGAGTTTAAGGCCAGGATTCAATCAGATTGCACTTTGTCGTCAATGCAGTCATTTCGGATAAAGCCAACATATGCAATGTTTATCGTGAATGCAGTCTCAACAAACACGGGAACAACAAGGCCTTTAAAAGGTGCATTACCTATAACTATAGTTAGCTAGGTCAACCAATACATCATCATGAGTAGCCTAGCTATAGTTAACTAGGTCAACCAATACATCATCATGAATAGCCTAACTATAGCTAGCAAGGTCAACCAATACATCATCATGAGTAGCCTAGCTATAGTTAACTAGGTCAACCAATACATCATCATGAATAGCCTAACTATAGCTAGCAAGGTCAACCAATACATCATCATGAGTAGCCTAGCTATAGCTAGTTAGGTCTAGCTAGGTCAACCAATACATCATCATGAGTAGCCTAGCTATAGCTAGTTAGGTCTAGCTAGGTCAACCAATACATCATCATGAGTAGCCTAGCTATAGCTAGTTAGGTCTAGCTAGGTCAACCAATACATCATCATGAGTAGCCTAGCTATAGCTATAGCTAGGCTACTCATAATGGTGTATTGCTTGTTTGTTTTTTGCTATTCATGAAAAGAGCTACAGAAATTGTAAAAAATTATTATTATTAGTTTTATTTTTGTGACATCACAGTTTTAGGGTACAAGTTCAAGTTCTGCCTTGGTGACACAATAGTTTTAGGGCCCTATAGATGCAGTAAAGGAATCAATGGAATACAGACGTTCCCTTGAACATGAATCAAATCTGATCTAACAAAGTGGATATTCGTCAAATCTGTCATGATTTATGTATTATAACAGGCCCACAATGTGCCTTCTTAAGTCCGATTTGGTTATGTTTGGCTGTTTCTGCTGCATAACATGTAGAAGTTGTCCCTTTTCAGGTTTAGAGGAAGTGATTACTGAATACAAACTCCCATTCATAAACGCTGGTTAGCATAGCTAGCATACAGAAATCATTGTTAGTAGTCAAAGTCATTTTTTACTTTAATGCAGTTGATTGGTAACAATGACGTGTTGGAGTTGACATCCATACAAACATTATACTCACATTTTTGTGTAAAAAACACATATAAACAACAGCCTAAATGTATGCACATTTTTGTGTAAAAAACACATATAAACAACAGCCTAAATGTATGCACATTTTTGTGTAAAAAACACATATAAACAACAGCCTAAATGTATGCACATTTTTGTGTAAAAAAACACATGTAAACAACAGCCTAAATGTATGCACATTTTTGTGTAAAAAACACATATAAACAACAGCCTAAATGTATGCACATTTTTGTGTAAAAAAACACATATAAACAACAGCCTAAATGTATGCACATTTTTGTGTAAAAAACACATATAAACAACAGCCTAAATGTATGCACATTTTTGTGTAAAAAAACACATATAAACAACAGCCTAAATGTCCGCACATTTTTGTGTAAAAAACAAATATAAACAACAGCCTAAATGTATGCACATTTCTGTGTAAAAAACACATTTAAACAACAGCCTAAATGTATGCACATTTTGTGTAAAAAACACATAAACAAAAGCCTAAATGTATGCACATTTTTGTGTAAAAAGCACATATAAACAACAGCCTAAATGTATGCACATTTTTGTGTAAAAAACACATATAAACAACAGCTTAAATGTATGCACCATTTTGTGTAAAAACACATATAAACAACAGCCTAAATGTATGCACATTTTTCTGGGAGGCAATACCCGTGGCTGACATTTTTGAAACACAATTTTTTTTTTGTCTGCTTGTTTTAGTCAATTCCAAAACAAAATATAAGACAAGTAAAACATGTCTAAAGAAGACTTTTCAACATGACCTTTGTTGCCCTTCTGTGATTGGGTGAGTAGAATTATTGGGCCTGACACCAAGTTTCAAACAATGAGTTTAGATCTGGTTGCTCTTCTCAGTACAGCTACAGTTGGTTTGTCACTCATTCAACTGACAACAAGCTAGCAAGTGCACCACAGTAGTGAGAGCTCGTGAGGCAACCAGTAGAGCGAGCAGCCCCCTCTGTTTGATTAAACCAGCACAACCACACTTCTTTAAATAAATGATTAGCTAAAAATGTAAATGTTGACCATATATCTCACATTCTCCCAATCTTGAGAAATGTTACATTTACATTACATTTACATTTAAGTCATTTAGCAGACGCTCTTATCCAGAGCGACTTACAAATTGGTGGATTCACCTTCTGACATCCAGTGGAACAGCCACTTTACAATAGTGCATCTAAATCATTAAGGGGGGGGTGAGAAGGATTACTTATCCTATCCTAGGTATTCCTTGAAGAGGTGGGGTTTCAGGTGTCTCCGGAAGGTGGTGATTGACTCCGCTGTCCTGGCGTCGTGAGGGAGTTTGTTCCACCATTGGGGGGCCAGAGCAGCGAACAGTTTTGACTGGGCTGAGCGGGAACTGTACTTCCTCAGTGGTAGGGAGGCGAGCAGGCCAGAGGTGGATGAACGCAGTGCCCTTGTTTGGGTGTAGGGCCTGATCAGAGCCTGGAGGTACTGCGGTGCCGTTCCCCTCACAGCTCCGTAGGCAAGCACCATGGTCTTGTAGCGGATGCGAGCTTCAACTGGAAGCCAGTGGAGAGAGCGGAGGAGCGGGGTGACGTGAGAGAACTTGGGAAGGTTGAACACCAGACGGGCTGCGGCGTTCTGGATGAGTTGTAGGGGTTTGATGGCACAGGCAGGGAGCCCAGCCAACAGCGAGTTGCAGTAATCCAGACGGGAGATGACAAGTGCCTGGATTAGGACCTGCGCCGCTTCCTGTGTGAGGCAGGGGCGTACTCTGCGGATGTTGTAGAGCATGAACCTACAGGAACGGGCCACCGCCTTGATGTTAGTTGAGAACGACAGGGTGTTGTCCAGGATCACGCCAAGGTTCTTAGCGCTCTGGGAGGAGGAAACAATGGAGTTGTCAACCGTGATGGCGAGATCATGGAACGGGCAGTCCTTCCCCGGGAGGAAGGGCAGCTCCGTCTTGCCGAGGTTCAGCTTGAGGTGGTGATCCGTCATCCACACTGATATGTCTGCCAGACATGCAGAGATGCGATTCGCCACCTGGTCATCAGAAGGGGGAAAGGAGAAGATTAATTGTGTGTCTTCTGCATAGCAATGATAGGAGAGACCATGTGAGGTTATGACAGAGCCAAGTGAGCCAACTAGCGAGAATAGGAGAGGGCCTAGAACAGAGCCCTGGGGGACACCAGTGGTGAGAGCGCGTGGCGAGGAGACAGATTCTCGCCACGCCACCTGGTAGGAGCGACCTGTCAGGTAGGACGCAATCCAAGCGTGGGCCGCGCCGGAGATGCCCAACTCGGAGAGGGTGGAGAGGAGGATCTGATGGTTCACAGTATCGAAGGCAGCCGATAGGTCTAGAAGGATGAGAGCAGAGGAGAGAGAGTTAGCTTTAGCAGTGCGGAGCGCCTCCGTGATACAGAGAAGAGCAGTCTCAGTTGAATGACTAGTCTTGAAACCTGACTGATTTGGATCAAGAAGGTCATTCTGAGAGAGATAGCGGGAGAGCTGGCCAAGGACGGCACGTTCAAGAGTTTTGGAGAGAAAAGAAAGAAGGGATACTGGTCTGTAGTTGTTGACATCGGAGGGATCGAGTGTAGGTTTCAGAAGGGGTGCAACTCTCGCTCTCTTGAAGACGGAAGGGACGTAGCCAGCGGTCAGGGATGAGTTGATGAGCGAGGTGAGGTAAGGGAGAAGGTCTCCGGAAATGGTCTGGAGAAGAGAGGAGGGGATAGGGTCAAGCGGGCAGGTTGTTGGGCGGCCGGCCGTCACAAGAAGCGAGATTTCATCTGGAGAGAGAGGGGAGAAAGAGGTCAGAGCACAGGGTAGGGCAGTGTGAGCAGAACCAGCGGTGTCGTTTGACTTAGCAAACGAGGATCGGATGTCGTCGACCTTCTTTTCAAAATGGTTGACGAAGTCATCTGCAGAGAGGGAGGAGGGGGGAGGGGGAGGAGGATTCAGGAGGGAGGAGAAGGTGGCAAAGAGCTTCCTAGGGTTAGAGGCAGATGCTTGGAATTTAGAGTGGTAGAAAGTGGCTTTAGCAGCAGAGACAGAGGAGGAAAATGTAGAGAGGAGGGAGTGAAAGGATGCCAGGTCCGCAGGAGGCGAGTTTTCCTCCATTTCCGCTCGGCTGCCCGGAGCACTGTTCTGTGAGCTCGCAATGAGTCGTCGAGCCACGGAGCGGGAGGGGAGGACCGAGCCGGCCTGGAGGATAGGGACATAGAGAGTCAAAGGATGCAGAAAGGGAAGAGAGGAGGGTTGAGGAGGCAGAATCAGGAGATAGGTTGGAGAAGGTATGAGCAGAGGGAAGAGATGATAGGATGGAAGAGGAGAGAGTAGCGGGGGAGAGAGAGCGAAGGTTGGGACGGCGCGATACCATCCGAGTAGGGGCAGTGTGGGAAGTGTTGGATGAGAGCGAGAGGGAAAAGGATACAAGGTAGTGGTCGGAGACTTGGAGGGGAGTTGCAATGAGGTTAGTGGAAGAACAGCATCTAGTAAAGATGAGGTCGAGCGTATTGCCTGCCTTGTGAGTAGGGGAGGAAGGTGAGAGGGTGAGGTCAAAAGAGGAGAGGAGTGGAAAGAAGGAGGCAGAGAGGAATGAGTCAAAGGTAGACGTGGGGAGGTTAAAGTCGCCCAGGACTGTGAGAGGTGAGCCGTCCTCAGGAAAGGAGCTTATCAAGGCATCAAGCTCATTGATGAACTCTCCGAGGGAACCTGGAGGGCGATAAATGATAAGGATGTTAAGCTTGAAAGGGCTGGTAACTGTGACAGCATGGAATTCAAAGGAGTCGATAGACAGATGGGTAAGGGGAGAAAGAGAGAATGACCACTTGGGAGAGATGAGGATCCCGGTGCCACCACCCCGCTGACCAGAAGCTCTCGGGGTGTGCGAGAACACGTGGGCGGACGAAGAGAGAGCAGTAGGAGTAGCAGTGTTATCTGTTGTGATCCATGTTTCCGTCAGTGCCAAGAAGTCGAGGGACTGGAGGGAGGCATAGGCTGAGATGAACTCTGCCTTGTTGGCCGCAGATCGGCAGTTCCAGAGGCTACCGGAGACCTGGAACTCCACGTGGGTCGTGCGCGCTGGGACCACCAGATTAGGGTGGCCGCGGCCACGCGGTGTGGAGCGTTTGTATGGTCTGTGCAGAGAGGAGAGAACAGAGATAGATAGACACATAGTTGACAGGCTACAGAAGAGGCTACGCTAATGCAAAGGAGATTGGAATGACAAGTGGATTACACGTCTCGAATGTTCAGAAAGTTAAGCTTACGTAGCAAGAATCTTATTGACTAAAATGATTGAAATGATACAGTACTGCTGGAGTAGGCTAGCTGGCAGTGGCTGCGTTGTTGACTTTGTAGGCTAGCTGGCAGTGGCTGCGTTGTTGACACTACACTAATCAAGTCGTTCCGTCGAGTGTAATAGTTTCTACAGTGCCGCTATTCGGGGCTAGCTGGCTAGCTAGCAGTGTTGATTACGTTACGTTACGTTAAAAGAACGACAATAGCTGGCTAGCTAACCTAGAAAATCGCTCTAGACTACACAATTGTCTTAGATACAAAGACGGCTATGTAGCTAGCTAGCTACGATCAAACAAATCAAACCGTTGTACTGTAATGAAGTGAAATGAAAATGTGATACTACCTGTGGAGCGAAGCGGAATGTTGACCGGGTTGTTGAAGTTCAATTCGGTAGACGTTGGCTAGCTGTTGGCTAGCTAGCTAGCAGTATCTCCTACGTTAAGGACGACAAATAGCTGGCTAGCTAACCTCGGTAAATTAAGATAATCACTCTAAGTCTACACACTCTAAACTACACAATTATCTTGGATACGAAGACAGCAAAGACAACTATGTAGCTAGCTAACACTACACTAATCGAGTCGTTCAGTTGAGTGTAATAGTTTCTAATAGTTTCTACAGTGCTAGTAGACGGTGGACGTTAGCTAGCTGCTGGGCAGATAGCAGTGTAGACTACGTTAGGACGACGAAATACGATAATTACGCAATTATCTTTGATACAAAGACGGCTATGTAGCTAGCTAAGAAGAAATTGCTAAGATTAGACAAATCAGACCGTTGTACTATAATGAAATGCAATGAAAATGTAATGAAAAGTTATACTACCTGCGGACTGAAGTGTAGATGCAACCGCTCGCTCCAACCCGGAACCGGAAACTCGTGACAAAGCGATTGCATTAAGAAGCAGTGTATCTTTCTAACTATTTTATTTTTTATTTTTTTATTTATTTCACCTTTATTTAACCAGGTAGGCTAGTTGAGAACAAGTTCTCATTTGCAACTGCGACCTGGCCAAGATAAAGCATAGCAGTGTGAACAGACAACACAGAGTTACACATGGAGTAAACAATTAACAAGTCAATAACACAGTAGAAAAAAAGGGGGAGTTTATACACATTGTGTGCAAAAGGCATGAGGAGGTAGGCGAATAATTACAATTTTGCAGATTAGCGCTGGAGTGATAAATGATCAGATGGTCATGTACAGGTAGAGATACTGGTGTGGAAAAGAGCAGAAAAGTAAATAAATAAAAACAGTGTGGGGATGAGGTAGGTGAAAATGGGTGGGCTATTTACCAATAGACTATGTACAGCTGCAGCGATCGGTTAGCTGCTCAGATAGCACATGTTTGAAGTTGGTGAGGGAGATAAAAGTCTCCAACTTCAGGGATTTTTGCAATTCGTTCCAGTCACAGGCAGCAGAGTACTGGAACGAAAGGCGGCCAAATGAGGTGTTGGCTTTAGGGATGATCAGTGAGATACACCTGCTGGAGCGCGTGCTACGGATGGGTGTTGCCATCGTGACCAGTGAACTGAGATAAGGTGGAGCTTTACCTAGCATGGACTTGTAGATGACCTGGAGCCAGTGGGTCTGGCGACGAATATGTAGCGAGGGCCAGCCGACTAGAGCATACAAGTCGCAGTGGTGGGTGGTATAAGGTGCTTTAGTGACAAAACGGATGGCACTGTGATAAACTGCATCCAGTTTGCTGAGTAGAGTGTTGGAGGCAATTTTGTAGATGACATCGCCGAAGTCGAGGATCAGTAGGATAGTCAGTTTTACTAGGGTAAGTTTGGCGGCGTGAGTGAAGGAGGCTTTGTTGCGGAATAGAAAGCCGACTCTTGATTTGAATTTCGATTGGAGATGTTTGATATGAGTCTGGAAGGAGAGTTTATAGTCTAGCCAGACACCTAGGTACTTATAGGTGTCCACATATTCAAGGTCGGAACCATCCAGGGTGGTGATGCTCGTCGGGCATGCGGGGGCAGGCAGCGATCGGTTGAAAAGCATGCATTTGGTTTTACTAGCGTTTAAGAGCAGTTGGAGGCCACGGAAGGAGTGTTGTATGGCATTGAAGCTCGTTTGGAGGTTAGATTGCACAGTGTCCAAGGACGGGCTGGAAGTATATAGAATGGTGTCGTCTGCGTAGAGGTGGATCAGGGAATCGCCCGCAGCAAGAGCAACATCATTGATATATACAGAGAAAAGAGTCGGCCCAAGAATTGAACCCTGTGGCACCCCCATAGAGACTGCCAGAGGACCGGACAGCATGCCCTCCGATTTGACACACTGAACTCTGTCTGCAAAGTAATTGGTGAACCAGGCAAGGCAGTCATCCGAAAAACCGAGGTTACTGAGTCTGCCGATAAGAGTATGGTGATTGACAGAGTCGAAAGCCTTGGCAAGGTCGATGAAGATGGCTGCACAGTACTGTCTTTTATCGATGGCGGTTATGATATCGTTTAGTACCTTGAGTGTGGCTGAGGTGCACCCGTGACCGGCTCGGAAACCAGATTGCACAGCGGAGAAGGTACGGTGGGATTCGAGATGGTCAGTGACCTGTTTGTTGACTTGGCTTTCGAAGACCTTAGATAGGCAGGGCAGGATGGATATAGGTCTGTAACAGTTTGGGTCCAGGGTGTCTCCCCCTTTGAAGAGGGGGATGACTGCGGCAGCTTTCCAATCCTTGGGGATCTCAGACAACATGAAAGAGAGGTTGAACAGGCTGGTAATAGGGGTTGCGACAATGGCGGCGGATAGTTTCAGAAATAGAGGGTCCAGATTGTCAAGCCCAGCTGATTTGTACGGTTCCAGGTTTTGCAGCTCTTTCAGAACATCTGCTATCTGGATTTGGGTAAAGGAGAACCTGGAAGGGCTTGGGCGAGAAGCTGCGGTGGGGGCGGAGCTGTTGGCTGAGGTTGGAGTAGCCAGGCGGAAGGCATGGCCAGCCGTTGAGAAATGCCTGTTGAAGTTTTCGATAATCATGGATTTATCGGTGGTGACCGTGTTACCTAGCCTCAGTGCAGTGGGCAGCTGGGAGGAGGTGCTCTTGTTCTCCATGGACTTCACAGTGTCCCAGAACTTTTTGGAGTTGGAGCTACAGGATGCAAACTTCTGCCTGAAGAAGCTGGCCTTAGCTTTCCTGACTGACTGCGTGTATTGGTTCCTGACTTCCCTGAACAGTTGCATATCGCGGTGACTATTCGATGCTATTGCAGTCCGCCACAGGATGTTTTTGTGCTGGTCGAGGGCAGTCAGGTCTGGAGTGAACCAAGGGCTGTATCTGTTCTTGGTTCTGCATTTTTTGAACGGAGCATGCTTATCTAAAATGGTGAGGAAGTTACTTTCAAAGAATGACCAGGCATCCTCAACTGACGGGATGAGGTCAATGTCCTTCCAGGATACCCGGGCCAGGTCGATTAGGAAGGCCTGCTCACAGAAGTGTTTTAGGGAGCGTTTGACAGTGATGAGGGGTGGTCGTTTGACTGCGGCTCCGTAGCGGAGACAGGCAATGAGGCAGTGATCGCTGAGATCCTGGTTGAAGACAGCGGAGGTGTATCTGGAGGGCCAGTTGGTCAGGATGACGTCTATGAGGGTGCCCTTGTTTACAGAGTTAGGGTTGTACCTGATGGGTTCCTTGATGAGTTGCTTAGATTAGATTGTAGGACTGCTAAGCATTTCCCAGTTTAGGTCACCTAAAAGAACAAACTCTGAAGCTAGATGGGGGGCGATCAATTCACAGATGGTGTCCAGGGCACAGCTGGGAGCTGAGGGGGGTCGGTAGCAGGCGGCAACAGTGAGAGACTTATTTCTGGAGAGATTAATTTTCAAAATTAGTAGTTCGAACTGTTTGGGTATGGACCTGGAAAGTATGACATTACTTTGCAGGCTATCTCTGCAGTAGACTGCAACTCCTCCCCCTTTGGCAGTTCTATCTTGACGGAAGATGTTATAGTTGGGTATGGAAATCTCAGAATTTTTGGTGGCCTTCCTGAGCCAGGACTCAGACACGGCAAGGACATCAGGGTTAGCAGAGTGTGCTAAAGCAGTGAGTAAAACAAACTTAGGGAGGAGGCTTCTGATGTTGACATGCATGAAACCAAGGCTTTTTCGATCACAGAAGTCAACAAATGAGGGTGCCTGGGGACATGCAGGGCCTGGGTTTACCTCCACATCACCCGCGGAACAGAGAAGGAGTAGTATGAGGGTGCGGCTAAAGGCTTTCAAAACTGGTCGCCTAGAGCATTGGGGACAGAGAATAAGAGGAGCAGGTTTCTGGGCATGGTAGAATATATTCAGGGCATAATGCGCAGACAGGGGTATGGTGGGGTGCGGGTACAGCAGAGGTAAGCCCAGGCACTGGGTGATGATGAGAGAGGTTGTATCTCTGGACATGCTAGTTGTAATGGGTGAGGTCACCGCATGTGTGGGAGGTGGGACAAAGGAGGTATCAGGGGTATGAAGAGTGGAACTAGGCGCTCCATTGTGAACTTAAACAATGATAACTAACCTGAACAACAGTATACAAGGCATATTGACATTTGAGAGAGACATACAGCGAGGCATACAGTAATCACAGGTGTTGAATTGGGAAAGCTAGCTAAAACAGTAGGTGAGACAACAACAGCTAATCAGCTAGCACAACAACAGCAGGTAAAATGGCGTTGACTAGGCAACGGGGCCGACAGATAAACATAAACAAGCAGAATGAAGTACCGTGATTAATGGACAGTCCAGCGTGCATCAGCTATGTAGCCAAGTGATCAGTGTCCAGGTGGCAGGGAAGCTGGATTAGTGAGTGTTATCCAGGTTAAATAAAAAATAAAAAAAACTAACAATGACTAGATAGCTTGTAGCTAGTTAGCTGGTTAGCTTCTGGAGGTTCTTGAGTGTGTTATAAAAATTAAAAATAACAGCGATTCCGTATCACATTGGGTGAGGCAGTTTACCGGAAGGTATAAACAAATTAAAAATCGAAAAGAGATAAGAGAGTAAATATGGGAACATATGTAACTATATGTAGAACATGTATATTTAGTCAAAGTTTATGATGTATATTTCTGTTATCTGGTGGAGCTATCTATAATTTCTCCGGACATTTTTAAGGATTTTCTGAACATGGCGTCAATGTAAACGGAGATTTATGGATATAAATGGCATATTATTGAAAACAACATAAATGTACTGTGTAACATGTCCTATTACTGTCATCTGATGAAGATTTTCAAAAGGTTAGTGAATTATTTTTCTTTTAATCCTGCGTTTGAGATTGCATCTTTTGTTCGACAAAATGGCTGCATATCGTCTGTGTTTTTGTGGTGGTTTGACATACATATGTGCTATGTTTTTGCCGTAAAACATTTTAGAAATCTGACTCGCTGGGTAGATGAACAAGGTGTTTATCTTTCATTTGAGCTATTGGATTTGTTAAATGTGTGGAGGTTAAATATTTCTAAGAATATCTTTGCATTCTGTGCGCCACCTTTTGAGTTGAGCGGGGGAGGTGTGGTGCCCTTGGGGAACCTGTACCGTGAACAAGTTTTAACTAACCTCCAGACGAATTTCAATGCCATACAACTCTCCTTCCGTGGCCTCCAACCGCTTTTAAATGCAAGTAAAACTAAATGCATGCTCTTCAACCGATTGCTGCCCGCACCCTCACGCCCGAATAGCATCACTACTCTGGACGGTTCTGACTTAGAATATGTGGACAACTACAAATACCTAGGTGTCTGGTTAGACTGTAAACTCTCCTTCCAGACTCACATTAAGCATCTCCAATCCAAAATTAAATCTAGCATTGGCTTTCTATTTTGCAACAAAGCCTCCTTCACTCATGCTACCAAACATACCCTTGTAATACTGACTATCCTACCGATCCTTGACCTCGGCGATGTCATTTACAAAATAGCCCCCAACACTCTACTCAGACTACATCCAATTTGCTATCCCAGTGCCATCCGTTTTATCACCAAAGCCACATATACTACCCACGACCTGTGTGCTCTCATTGACTGGCCCTCACTACATATTCGTCAGCAAACCCACTAGCTCCAGGTCATCTATAAGTCTTTGCTAGGTAAAGCCCTGCCTTATCTCAGCTCACTGGTCACCATAGCAGCACCCACCCGTAGCACACGCTCCAGCAGGTATATTTCACTGGTCATCCCCAAAGCCAACACTTCCTTTGGCCGGAACAAATTGCAAAAATCACTGAAGCTGGAGTCTTATATCTCCCTCTCTAACTTCAAGCATCAGCTGTCAGAGCAGCTTACCGATCACTGTACCTGTACACAGCCAATCTGTAAATAGCCCATCCAACTACCTCTTCCCCATATTATTACTATTATTATTATTATTACTTACCCTCTTGCTATTTTGCACTCCAGTATCTCTACTTGCACATCATCATCTGCACATCTAGCACTCCAGTGTTATTCTACTATTTTCACCTCTGGATGAAATTCGTGCCCAAAGTAAACTGCCTGCTACTCAGTCCCAGAAGCTAGGATAGGCATATAATTAGACGGAACGATAGATAGAAAACACTCCAAAGTTCCCAAAACTGTTAAAATAATGTCTGTGAGTATAACAGAACTGAAATGGCAGGCGGAAACCTGACAAAAATCCATCCAGGAAGTGGGATTTTTTTATGTTTGTAGTTTTCCATTGACTGCCTATACAGATTCCATTTACTTATGACTCAAATTACAATTCCTATGGCTTCCACTAGATGTCAACAGTCTTAAGAAATTGTTTCAGGCTTGTATTCTGAAAAATGAGGGAATAAGACCACTTTGCAGTCTCCCAGAGGTTTTTCATGCGCTCGACCGAGAGGACACCTTTCTTGTTTTCCTTTTATATTGACAAAGCTTTTGTCCGTTTGAAATATCATTGATTATTATGACTAAAAACATCCTGAGGTTGTTTAAAACTTGATTATAAACATTGTTTGACATGTTTCTACGATATTTACTGATACTTTTCAGATTTTTCATCTGCCTGTTGTGACTGCCTTTGAGCCTGTGGATTACTGAACAAAACGTGCAAACAAAACGGAGGTTTTTGGATATGAAGAGGGACTTTATCGAACAAAACGAACATTTATTGAGTAAATAGGAGTCTTGTGAGTGCAACCATATGAAGATCATCAAAGTTAAGGGATTAATTTTATCGCTATTTCTGACTTGTGTAATTCATCTACTTGGCTGGTAACTGTTTGTAATGATTTGTCTGCTGGGCGCTGTTCTCAGATAATCGCATGGTATGCTTTCGCCGTAAAGCTTTTTTGATATCTGACACCGTGGTTGGATTAACAAGAAGTACATTTTTAAACCGATGTATAACACTTATATGTTTTCTGATTCTTTTTATAATGAGTATTTCTGTTTTTGAATTTGGCGCTCTGCAATTTCACTGGATGTTGGCCAGGTGGGACGCTACTGTCCCACACCCCCTAGAGAGGATAAGTTAGAGCCTCTGGCTGTCTCCTCTCTCTTTTTGGATTCTGTGACCTGCGTTCTACCATCTGTAGGTGCCCATCTTCAGGTTCAGAGTCCTCTGCTCTATCCTGGCTGTCATCTTCAGGTTTAGAGTCCTCTGCTCTATCCTGACTGTCATCTTCAGGTTCAGAGTCCTCTGCTCTATCCTGACTGTCATCCATGTCTTCTGCAGACAGCACCATTTCCCCTCCTTTTCCAGCTAAGTTCGACTCCTGTTCCTCTTCAGCCATTGACACCTCTCCTGTACTTCAGGTGTGCTCTGAGGATGGAACTCATGAGCCGTGGGGTTCAGTGTGGTGGCTCGGTAGATGACCAGGTAAGTAGGCCTGTCTGGAACTTGTCATCAGACTCGTCCTCGCTGTCTGTGTGTTGATGATTCTGTGTCACATGAGGTCTCTGTTTTGTTCTGTTACTCTGTCTTGTTTTTACTCTGGATTTGCTCTGAGGATGTTCTGGGGTTTCAGCTACAGGTAGGAAGTCACATGGCAACAAAAGATTTCGATGGAGTGCTTTTATCCTTATCCTGGATTGTCCTCTCTTTCTTTCCCAAACAGATTGATGGGGAGTCGTGGAGGCCTGTCGAACAGTAAGTAGAATGGTGAGTAGCCTGTAGCATCACTTGAAGTACAGTTGCAGGCATGAAGGCCCTTGGGTAAGTATAGCTTTTCCAGTCTTCTGTTCCTATGTTAGTGTTCTGAGCATGGAGGTAAGGGTACAATTAAATCTCCTGTGGGTGAAACTGAGTGGTGTGTGACCCTCATATTCCACAGAGCTTTTTCAGGCAACTTGAAAACCAACTGTTACATTATCTTCCCTGGTCATGGTGTATTTTCCCATGAAATCCACATTTCAGTGCAAAGTCATTGAACAGTTGGTCTGCCACTGTCTTGGCTGACTTGTTTGTGGTTGCATAGGCTTGGGAAAAGCGTATGCAGTGGTCCATGACAACAAGAATGTACTCATAAGCTCCTTTTCACGTCTCCAGGTGAAGGAAGTCAACAGAAACTAACTCGTGCTCATGTTGGTCTGTTTGGTTTCCTCTTCTTCAGGCACTCGCAAAATTATTTTCACAAAGTGTTCCACATCACGCTGCCTTTTGGGTCAGTAGAACCGGTCTCTGATTAAGCTCAATGTTCTTTCTGTGCCCAGATGTCACTTGAGGATGATAGAGCTTGGGAAGAACGAGTTGACATCTGGAATTACTTCTCCTGTGCAGTGTTCCATCTGGTTTGATCTCTAGTTCTCCCCATTCCCTAGCAAGGCTCTCACTTCACTGTCCTCTGTGTGAATGACATCGCACTTGGCCTCTGGTTTCTCATCTTGTACTCCCACACTTTTCCGATCGCTGGATTTTCCTGTTGAGCCTCACATATCTCATCTCTGGAGATTGGCTGTGCTGTGCTGAGGAGTCTCCCTTCTCGGCTTGCTCTGCCTCTGCTTGTTCTTTGGGTGGCATAAAATGTGATGTAGCTGAACAGTGGAGTAGGCTCTTCTTGCTTTGTGGCACTGACAGTGTCCTGACTTACTCCCTCTGTACACTGTGTCATGAACGTCTCCAATTGGCTTCCTTGAATTGACCATCTGTGTCTCTTTTTGCCTTTCCAGGTCTGTACTTTATGGTGAAGTTGAAATCAGCCAGTTCAGCAACCCTCCTCTGTCCTGTTGCATTTAACTTAGCAGTGGTCAGTGTAACCGGTGTGAAATGGTTAGCGGGGTGCTCGCTAATAGCATTTCAATTGTTGACATCACTCGCTTTGAGACCTTGAAGTAGTTGTTTCCCTTGCTCTGCAAGGGCCACAGCTTTTGTGGAGCGATAGGTAACGATGCTTCGAGGGTGTCAGTTGTTCTTGTGTGCAGAGGGTCCCTGGTTCGAGCCCAGGTAGGGGTGAGGAGAGGGACAGAGGCAAAACTGTTACATCAGCACATATGTGAGGGTGTTGTTGTTTGTATACCCCACAAAGGAAGGAGTGTGGAATAGGTAGTCTCTGAAATGATCACAGATTGCCCATTTCAGTCCCAGGAACTCTCGCTTGCCCTAGTGCAGATTGTAGTTATTCTCTGGACACTGGTACAGCACTGCTCCAAGTCTTACTTGTGATGCGACCGTGTGTAGTTGAAGTCTGGATAGGCTAACACTGGAGGGTTGGACAGCCTATCAGCGAGGTTGTTTAACACTTCCTGGTGCTCCTCTGTCCATTGGATGGAGGTTGCACTCCGTAGCTGGACTACTTTTCCTGCTGTTCCTGCTTTCCGTGCTTTTGCCTGAGCTTTGACTTCCCATGCTGTAGCTGGGTGTCACTCCTTCAAGGCCTGGACAGGAGCCACCTCTGCAGGGCCCATGGTGGAACCGACACCATCCTGCCTAGGAACCTCACTTTTGCCCTAAACTGTTCACATTTCTTAGAAGTGAGTTTGATGCAATGTTGTTGGTATTGACGTAGGACTGTTTGGATGTGTCTGATATGTTCATCAAAGAACTGACTGTGAACTAGCTTGTCGTCTAGATACCCACCCTCCCTCTTTCTCTCTCCCTCGCTCTCTCTCTTTCTGTCTGTCTGTCTGTTTGACTCTTGGTCTCTCTGAGTCTCTTTGTCTCACGCTCCTGCTCTGTGTGATACAGTAGCTTTTGTTTAGCACACAGGCTGAATGTCCTCTAGTATGTGAGTTGAGGCCAAGGTCCAGTCGGTTCCATTCAGTCAGAACAGCTTCCAGAAGCTCCTGCTCTTCCCACCTGAACTATTTTCTGTCTCGGTGGAAATCAGTGAGAGCGCTGGGATCCTGCTCCTCATCCCGTGTGCGTGAGGACTGTGTTTACACACAGTTGTGACAGCCGCCCAACCTGTGAACAGACAGACAACATGTGCTGTGGAAGAGGGAAGACATTCTGTGGAAGAGCTGACACCTACCCTGGGAGACAGTGTGCAGCTGGAGAGTGAAGGGGCTCCAAGGGCCTGGACTCGTGTGAGAGAGAGAGAGACGGAGAGAGAGAGAGACGGAGAGAGAGAGAGACGGAGAGAGAGAGAGACAGAGAGAGACAGAGAGAGACAGAGAGAGACAGAGAGAGAGACAGACAGAGAGAGAGAGAGAGAGAGAGAGACAGAGAGAGAGAGACGGAGAGAGAGAGACAGAGAGAGACAGAGACTGAGAGAGAGAGACAGAGAGACAGAGAGAGAGACAGAGAGAGAGACAGAGAGAGACAGAGAGAAATAGAGAGACAGAGAGAAATAGAGAGACAGAGAGAGAGTTTTTCAACATACCAATTAGGATTTGGCTAAAAATACTTGAATCAGTCATAGAGCCCATTGCCCTTTATGGTTGCAAGGTCTGGGGTCCGCTCACTAACCAAGACTTCACAAAATGGGACAAACACCAAATTGAGACTCTGCACGCAGAATTCTGCAAAAATATCCTCCGTGTACAATGTAGAACACCAAATAATGCATGCAGAGCAGAATTAGGCCGATACCCACTAATGATCAAAATCCAGAAAAGAACTGTTAAATTCTATAACCACCTAAAAGGAAGCGATTCCCAAACCTTCCACAACAAAGCCATCACCTACAGAGAGATGAACCTGGAGAAGAGTCCCTAAGCAAGCTGGTCCTGGGGCTCTGTTCACAAACACACCCTACAGAGCCCCAGGACAGCAGCACAATTAGACCCAACCAAATCATGAGAAAACAAAAAGATAATTACTTGACACATTGGAAAGAATTAACAAAAAAACAGAGCAAACTAGAATGCTATTTGGCCCTACACAGAGAGTACACAGCGGCAGAATACCTGACCACTGTGACTGACCCAAAATTAAGGAAAGCTTTGACTATGTACAGACTCAGCGAGCATAGCCTTGCTATTGAGAAAGGCCGCCGTAGGCAGACATGGCTCTCAAGAGAAGACAGGCTATGTGCTCACTGCCCACAAAATGAGGTGGAAACTGAGCTGCACTTCCTAACCTCCTGCCCAATGTATGACCATATTAGAGAGACATATTTCCCTCAGATTACACAGATCCACAAAGAATTCGAAAACAAATCCAATTTTGAAAAACTCCCATATCTACTGGGTGAAATTCCACAGTGTGCCATCAGAGCAGCAAGATTTGTGACCTGTTGCTACGAGAAAAGGGCAACCAGTGAAAAACACGCACCATTGTAAATACAACCCATATCTATGCTTATTTATTTTATCTTGTGTCCTTTACCATTTGTACATTGTTAAAACACTGTATTTATATATATATATATATAAAATGACATTTGTAATGTCTTTATTGTTTTGAAACTTCTGTATGTGTGATGTCTACTGTTAATTTTTATTGTTTATTTCACTTTATATATTATCTACCTTACTTGCTTTGGCAATGTTAACACATGTTTCCCATGCCAATAAAGCCCTTGAGTTGAAAAAAATAAAACATAAAAAAAAATTGAGAGAGAGACAGAGAGAGAGAGACAGAGAGAAATAGAGAGACAGAGAGAGAGAGAGACAGAGAGAGAGACAGAGAGAGACAGAGAGAGAGAGACAGAGAGAAATAGAGAGACAGAGAGAGAGACAGAGAGAGACAGAGAGAGAGAGACAGAGAGAAATAGAGAGACAGCGAGAGAGAGAGACAGAGAGAGAGACAGAGAGAGACAGAGAGAGAGAGACAGAGAGAAATAGAGAGACAGAGAGAGAGAGAGAGAGAGACAGAGAGAGAGACAGAGAGAGAGAGAGAGAGAGACAGAGAGAGAGAGAGACAGAGAGAAAGAGAGACAGAGAGAGACAGAGAGAGACAGAGAGAGACAGAGAGAGAGACAGAGAGAGAGAGAGAGAGACAGAGAGAGAGAGAGACAGAGAGAGAGAGACAGAGAGAGAGAGAGACAGAGAGAAAGAGAGACAGAGAGAAAGAGAGACAGAGAGAAAGAGAGACAGAGAGAGAGACAGAGAGAGAGAGAGACAGAGAGAAAGAGAGACAGAGAGAAAGAGAGACAGAGAGAAAGAGAGACAGAGAGAGAGAGACAGAGAGAGAGAGAGACAGAGAGAAAGAGAGACAGAGAGAAAGAGAGACAGAGAGAGAGAGAGAGAGAGAGAGAGAGAGAGAGAGAGAGAGAGAGACAGAGAGAAAGAGAGACAGAGAGAAAGAGAGACAGAGAGAAAGAGAGACAGAGAGAGAGACAGAGAGAGAGAGAGACAGAGAGAGAGAGACAGAGAGAAAGAGAGACAGAGAGAAAGAGAGACAGAGAGAAAGAGAGACAGAGAGAGACAGCAGGACAATGAGTGAACCTGTGCCAGGGGATATGCATGTTCCCGGACTTTGCTATGAGAAAGGGCACTTCGATACCATTGTTAGAAGTTCTGTAGTGTATTGTTGTTGTTGTTGTAATCGTCATCTTGTCGATTGAAATTGTCATCTTCATCATCATCATCGTGACAAGGACGGCCGTCGCTTTGTTCACTTAAAAGATTAAAAAGTGAGAATAAAACTGCATAAAAAAACACTTGATTTATTGTCCAATGCAGCAAGATAAAACAACAAAACAGATTGGCTGTTCAAAGATGCTAAAACCAACCTTTGACCTTTCAGACATGGCTCTAGAATATACTGAACACACCTGTTTTATACTCAGGTTTGACCAACAACTAATTAGGTACACCTGAAGTGTGACCATGCAAAATCGAACCAAACACAGTAAAGAGGGCACGACAAAGCCTATCGTGAAGAGGGCATGACAAAGTCTATTCCCCCCCAGGAAACTAAAAAGATTTGACATGGGTCCTGCTATCCTCAAAAGGTTCTACAGCTGCAACATCGAGAGCATCCTGACCGGTTGTATCACTGTCAGGTACAGCAATTGCTCAGCCTCTGACCTCAAGGCACTACAGAGGGTAGTGCGTACGGCCCAGCACATCACTGGGGCTAAGCTGCCTGCAATCCAGGACCTCTACACCAGGCGGTGTCAGAGGAAGGCCTTAGGAAGGCCCGGACTATTTGCATTGTGTTCCCCCTCCCCAACCCCTCTTTTACGCTGCTGCTACTCTCTGTTAATCTTATATGCATAGTCACTTTAACTATACATTCATGTACATACTACCTCAATTGGCCCAACCAACCAGTGCTCCCACACATTGATAACCGGGCTATCTGCATTGTGTCCCACCACCCGCCAACCCCTCTTTTTACGCTACTGCTACTCTCTGTTCATCATATATGCATAGTCACTTTAACCATATCTACATGTACATACAATAAGCCTGACTAACCGGTGTCTGTATGTAGCCTTGCTACTCCTTTTTCAAATGTATTTTTACTGTTGTTTTATTTCTTTACACACACACACACACACACACACACACACACACACACACACACACACACACACACACACACACACACACACACACACACACACACACACACACACACACACACACACACACCTTTTCCCCCCACACTATTGGTTAGAGCCTGTACATAAGAGCCTGTACATAATCCATGGTTTCCACATAATGCACAAAATAGTGAGAGCCCTTTTCATTGGATCATCTATTCCCTTTGAATGGTCATGTAAGAGCAGCTGCTGATGTACAGTGCCTTGCAAAAGTATTCACCCCCCTTGGTGTTTTCCTATTTTGTTGTGTTACAACCATTAATTTAAATAGATTTATTTGGATTTCGTGTAATGGACATACACAAAATAGTCCAAATTGGTGAAGTGAAATTTTAAAAATAACTTGTTTCAAAAAATTCAAAAAACAAGCAAACTGAAAAGTGGTGCATGCATATGTATTCACCCCCTTTGCTATGAAGACCCTAAATAAGATCTGGTGCAACCAATTACCTTCAGAAGTAACATAATTAGTTAAATAAAATCCACCTGTATGCAATCTAATTGTCACATGATCTGTCACATGATCTCAGTATATATACACCTGTTATGAAAGGCCCCAGAGTCTGCAACACCACTAAGCAAGGGGCACCAGCAAGCAAGTGGCACTATGAAGACGAAGGAGCTCTCCAAACAGGTCAGGGTCAAAGTTGTAGAGAAGTACAGATCAGGGTTGGGTTCTAAAAAAAATCTGAAACTTTTAACATCCCACGGAGCACCACTAAATCCAGTATTAAAAAATTTAAAGAATATGGCACCACAACAAACCAGTCAACCTGCCAGAGGGCCGCCAACCAAAACTCACAGACCAGGCAAGGAGGGCATTAATCAGAGAGGCAACAAAGAGACCAAAGATAACCCCGAAGAAGCTACAAAGCTCCATAGCGGAGATTGGAGTATCTGTCCATAGGACCACCTTAAGCTGTACACTCCACAGAGCTGGGATTTACAGAAGAGTGTCCAGAAAAAAAAGTAATTGCATGAAGAAAAAAATAAGCAAACATGTTTGGTGTTCGCCAAAAGGAATGTGGGAGACTCCCCAAACATATGGAAGAAGGTACTCTGGTCAGATGCACACTAATATTCAGCTTTTTCGCCATCAAGGAAAACTCTGTCTGGCACAAACCCAACGCCTCTCATCACCCCAAGGATACCATCCCCATAGTGAAACATGTTGGTGGCAGAATCATGCTGTAGGGATGTTTTTCCTTGGCAGGGACTGGGAAACTGGTCAGCATTGAAGAAATTATGGATGGCGCTAAATACAGGGAAATTCTTGAGGAAACCTGTTTCAGTCTCCCAGAGATTTGAGACTGGGACCGAGGGTCACCTTCCAGCAGGACAAGGACCCTAAGTATACTGCTAAAGCAACACTCAAGTGGTTTATGGGGAAACATTTAAATGTCTTGGAATGGCCTAGTCAAAGCACATACCACAATCCAATTGAAAATCTGTGGTATGACTTAAAGATTGCTGTACACCAGCAGAACCCATCCAACTTGGAGGAGCTGGAGAAGTTCTGCCTTGAAGAATGGGCAAAAATCCCAGTGGCAAGATGTGCCAAGCTTATAGCGACATACCCCAAGAGACTTGCAGCTGTAATTGCTGCAAAAGGTGGCTCTACAAAGTATTGACTTTGGGGAGTGAATAGTTATGCAAGCTCAAGTTCACAAGTTTTTGTGTTATTTAATGTTTGATTCACAATAAAAAATATGTAGCATCTTCAAAGTAGTAGGCATGTTGTGTAAATCAAATGATACAAACCCCCCCCCCCCAAAAAAATGAATTTTAATTCTAGGTTGTAAGGCAACAAAATAGGAAAAATGCCAAGGGGGTGAATACTTTGGCAAGCCACTGCACATTACTTATATGAACTGTATGTGGAGGCTGCGCTGGGGCTTGGTCTGTGTTGTTGCCGTGCCCTACCAACATTTTTGTTATTCTACCACTGTAGGGAAAGCAGGGGGATAAAACATGTTTTATGTTTCTTACTTTTACCATACATCCTCCTCCTCCTCCTCATACCCCCTTCAATGTCTTGATTGACATAGAAACTTACAGAATCCTGAGTTTTAAGTCTTTAAGTTGAGAATTGACTGATCTACACAGGGTTGAATGCAGAGTCATTTTCACCTTTGGTGGTGATGTACATAAATACTTTTAGGGTGAATTTAACCACTTCCGGTTGCTCCAGGAAGCTTAGAATCGACACAGGTAGACCTTATAGTGGTCTGATGGAATGTCATAGAAGACAGGTTCATAAGGCATTCATAACCCATATAGACTCCAGGTTGTATTTAGGGGTGAAGGCAATGTATTCCTATGGGGAGAGAAGTCAATGCAAACTGTTTTTATGTAAACACCTTCTTTTGACTGTGAAAGGTTAATGCCACACAGTCAAGGTTAGGCTTGCACAGATTGGGATGACCATAGGAACAGTCCTGTGTTTGAATTGTCTTTCTAAACCTAACAGTTCCGCCGCTGTCACCCAAAATCAAATGACGTACTGGTGCAGGCTTCATTTTGGGCCTATTTTTCTCATGGTCGCTGCGCTCAGACCGAGCGAGCTACGGTCAAGTGGGGCATCTCATTGGACTCGGCACAGTCTGGACACTATGGTGATGCCATTTTTTGTGTTGATTTCAGAATGTCCATTTGGTAATGTTTTCTCACTCTTTCAAAGTCACTGTGCATTTGCAATATGGTTAACTGGGCATTCACCATCACCAATTTGTCATGCCATAAAAATCGTGCAGGAATGCCAAATTGACTGGCCCGATGAACTCGGGATGGCTGGGCAGTGATTCTGGTACCTCTCCATCGCTCGTTTGGGTTGATTTCAGGATGTCACTTTTGGTGATGGTACCTCACCGCTTAAACATATTGCAAATGGACAAGAGTCACCTGCAATTCACCGTCCATCAGTCAATTTGATATCATTCAAAGCTAACTATTGGAGGCACTGTCAGTCTCTACGCACCCCAATAATACGTCCCTCCATCCAAGTTGTGAATCTGTGTGATTTAGTTTTCCTTTGAATTTTTATGAGCAAAATGACTGATTTACAGTTCATGGGGTTTGCCTAATCACACATATGAAGTTTTGGACAGATCTGATTTTTTTAACCCTTCCAAACAGCCCCTGAGACACCAATTATGGCACTTCCGGTTGGCACAGGAAACTATAAATACACAGCACCGGGCCATCCCTCATGTCTGATTGGTTGGACGGTATAACAGATCTCCCCTTGATAGGTTGGTTTGCCAACTCTCTTCTGGCTTGGAAATGGAAGACACAAATGAGAACCAAAACCAGATTTAATGGCTGTCTGGGTGGCTGTCCAAGAACGGGAATGCTATTGTAGACGTTGCTGATATAAAATAGCATTTTTATTTATGATGGTAAAAACAGAGACTCCCTGCTATGTTGCATATTGAAACAGACTATTGTGTAAATGTGGAAGAACAGAAGGTTTGGACCTGTCAGTCTCAGCCTGTTCCCGTCTCTTTTTCTGGTGATTTTTTAAATACAATTTTATTTCACCTTTATTTAACCAGGTAGGTCAGTTGAGAACAAGTTCTTATTTACAACTGTGACCTGGCCAAGATAAAGCAAAGCAGTGCGACAAAAACAAACAACATAGAGTTACACGTGGAATAAACAAACATACAGTCAATAACACAATAGAAAAGTCTATATACAGTGTGTGCAAATAAAGTAAGATAAGGGAGGTATATCAATAAATAGGCCGTAGTGGCAAAATAATCACAGTCTAGCAATTAAACACTGGAGTGATAGATGTGCAGAAGATGAATGTGCAAGTAGATACTGGGGTGCAAAGGAGCAGTCCTCTGGGGGTCCAATGCCCACTGAACACACAAAAGACATGGAAAATGTGTAGAATTGCAGGACATTAGCTTTAAAACGGTAAAACGTTATCTTTGCTCCATGGCGTAATGTGTACAATTGCAGGAAATTAGCTTTAAAAATGCATTTTTTCTCTCTCTGCCAACAAATCAAATGTATTTATATAGCCCTACGTACAGCAGCTGATATCTCAAAGCGCTGTACAGAAATCCAGCCTAAAACCCCAAACAGCAAGCAATGCAGGTGTTGAAGCAAGTTGGTTAGGAAAAACTCCCTAGGAAGAAACCTAGAGAGGAACCAGGCTATGAGGGGTGGCCAGTCCTCTTAGATTATAACATAACTTGGCCAAGATGTTCAAACTTTCATAAATGACCAGCATGGTCCAATAATAGGTCTGGGACAGGTAGCACGTCCGGTGAACAAGTCAGGAGTCCATAGCCGCAGGCAGAACAGTTGAAACTGGAGCAGCAGCACGGCCAGGTAGACTGGGGACAGCAAGGAGTCATCATGCCAGGTGAGGCAAGGTCCTAGGGTTCATTTACTCCGAGAGAGAGAAAGAAATCGAGAATGAGAGAATTAGAGAGAGCATACTTAAATTCACACAGGACACCGGATAAGACGGGAGAAATACTCCAGACATAACAAACTGACCCTAGCCCCCCAACACATAAACTACTGCAGCATAAATACTGGAGGCTGAGACAGGAGGGGTCAGGAGACACTGTGGCCCCATCCGATGATACCCCCGGACAGGGCCAAACAGGAAGGATATAACCCCACCCACTTTGCCAAAGCACAGCCCCCACACCACTAGAGGGATATCTTCAACCACCAACTTACCATCCTGAGACAAGGCCGAGTATAGCCCACAAAGATCTCCGCCACGGCACAACCCAAGGGGGGGGGGGGCAACCCAGACGGGAAGATCACATCAGTGACTCAACTCACTCAATTGAAGCACCCCTCCTAGGGACTGAATGAAAGAGCACCAGTAAGCCAGTGACTCAGCCCCTGTAATAGGGTTTAGAGGCAGAGAATCCCAGTTGAAAGAGGGGAACCGGCCAGTCAGAGGCAGCAAGGGCGGTTCGTTGCTCCAGAGCCTTTCTGTTCACCTTCACACTCCTGGGCCAGACTACACTCAATCATATGACCCACTGAAGAGATGAGTCTTCAGTAAAGACTTAAAGGTTGAGACTGAGTTTGCGTCTCTCACATGGTTTCCAATCTCTCTAAAAGAATGTGGTGATCTATGGTATCAAAAGCAGCACTAAGGTCTAGGAGCACGAGGACAGATGCAGAGCCTCGGTCTGATGCCATTAAAAGGTCATTGACCACCTTCACAAGTGCAGTCTCAGTGTGAGGATGCGGTCTAAAACCAGACAGAAGCATTTCGTATACATTGTTTGTCTTCAGGAAGGCAGTGAGTTGCTGCGCAACATCCTTTCTAAAATGTTTGAGAGGAATGGAAGATTCGATATAGGCCGATAGTTCTTTATATTTTCTGGGTCAAGGTTTGGCTTTTTCAAGAGAGGCTTTATTACTGCCACTTTTAGTGAGTTTGGTACACATCCGGTGGATAGAGAGCCGTTTATTATGTTCAACATAAGAGTGCCAAGCACAGTGTTGTGTCTTTGGCTATGCCAGATTAAGTGATATGACATGCTATTCTATAAAATAATTTATCCGTAATTAATATTACCTGATTGAGCTAATCATGTAAATGTAATTATCTAGAGAGTCGGGCACCACAAAATAATATTTATAGAGCTGTTACCTTCCGAATAAACGCTTAAAGACCTAGAAATATTTTAAATCAATAGCAGTCAATATTAATCATCATCTTAATTCAGTCTCATCTGAAAGTTGTAAATTCTTGGTTATCTGCACGAACCCTGGCTCACAAGTTGAATCAGCAATACAAAATTGGGTTTAATTATGTATTTGCTAAATACCTAACTAATCACACAGAATTACACATACACATAATTAAATCATAACTTGATTACAAATTACGTCATAAAGGAAAACGTCCCTAGCGGGCAGAACAGATATGACAGCTTGTTACACAAAAGAAAAGGGGTTGGGTTTCAGTGAAAGAGCGGGAAGACTGAGAAACAAAGGGAAGAAGCTGTGCTATCGTAAATACAGTATCTTATGCATTCTAAATTACCGCCCATTTGGAAAAGGAAAATGCAATAAATATTTACTCTGAGCTGCGCTTCGGTAGGTTGGTGGTAGATGGAAGGCCGTGTTGCCCAACCGAGTCCTCCGAAGAATGTCCCTGGTTGTCAATTGGATACGTTGTAGTAAAATCGTTGGGTGATACTCTGTCTGTTCCTTTCTAACCCTCGTTGCATCTGCTGTTGCTAACTCAACGGCTAGGAGGTATCGCTTCTGTAAGTGAATAAGAGTTCAAAGTTCATACCATTCGCAACCAAAGCTCATGCTGATGTTAGCTTCGTTCTGTAGTTATTACAGTATCTGAACTATTCTGACATCGGACCGTTGTCCTCACGTTCTTGGAACAGGAGGTTATATTGTCGTCAAGGGCTTATATAGGAAGGGAGAGGAAGGCATGTTTGAAAAGTTTTATAGCCCATGTACTTTTTTTTTTTTTTTTATTTTACTTTATTTAACCAGGCAAGTCAGTTAAGAACAAATTCTTATTTTCAATGACAGCCTGGGAACAGTGGGTTAACTGCCTGTTCAGGGGCAGAATGACAGATTTGTACCTTGTCAGCTCGGGGGTTTGAACTCGCAACCTTCCGGTTGCTAGTCCAACGCTCTAACCACTAGGCTACCCTGCCTCCCCACAGGGGTGGGCCACTGATTGAGCAGAGCCCTATCTTATGAAAACCCAAATCACACATTTTAGATGCTAAAATCACATTTCACCCCATCACAGATAGTTTCATATTCAAACATATAAATTGAACAACTCGCAACCTTCCGGTTGCTAGTCCAACGCTCTAACCACTAGGCTACCCTGCCTCCCCACAGGGGTGGGCCACTGATTGAGCAGAGCCCTATCTTATGAAAACCCAAATCACACATTTTAGATGCTAAAATCACATTTCACCCCATCACAGATAGTTTCATATTCAAACATATAAATTGAACAACAATTCCATGTGAATCCGATGACTCTGATGTGTAGACTTTCCACTGTAGAGTTTATGTCATCTTATCATTGATGAGAATGTCTCAGATGACAACCCAACTGACATCATATTCATTAAGTACCACCGCATATGTTCAATTGATCGGATTGCCAGAATATAGTTCATTTCCCCCCACCTTCGGATGTTCGCAGAATCTCTGTGTTAACAAAGGGTTTTGCAAATGTAACCTCAGTAGGGTAGAGAGAGGAAAAAAGGGGGAAGAGGTATTTATGACTGTCATAAACCTACCCCCCAGGCCAACGTTATGGCAACAGGAAGCAGCTCTTTCAGTCGTTTTGTTGGAATAGGGTCCAGTATGCAGCTTGAAGGTTTAGAGGCCATGATTATTTTCATCATTGTGTCAAGAGATATAGTGCTAAAACACTTGAGTTTCTCTATTGATCCTAGGTCCTGGCAGAATTGTGCAGACTCAGGACAACTGAGCTTTGAAGGAATACGCAGATTTAAAGAGGAGTCCGCAATTTGCTTTTTAATAATCATGATCTTTTCCTCAAAGAAGTTCATGAATTTATTACTGCTGAAGTGAAAGCCATCCTCACTTGGGGGATGCTGCTTTTTAGTTAACTTTGCGACATTTTCAAAAATACAATTCGGATTGTTCTTATTTTCCTCAATTAAGTTGGAAAAATAGGATGATCGAGCAGCAGTAAGGGCTCTTTGATACTGCACGGTACTGTCTTTCCAAGCTAGTCGGAAGACTTCCAGTTTGGTGTGGCGCCATTTCTGTTCCAATTTTCTGGAAGCTTGCTTCAGAGCTCGGGTATTTTCTGTATACCAGGGAGCTAGTTTCTTATGAGAAATGTTTTTAGGGGTGCAACTGCATCTATGGTATTGCGCAAGGTTCAATTGAGTTCCTCAGTTAGGTGGTTAACTGATTTTTGTCCTCTGACATCCTTGGGTAGGCAGAGGGAATCTGGAAGGGCATCAAGGAATCTTTGTGTTGTCTGAGAATTTATAGCACGACTTTTGATGCTCCTTGGTTGGGATCTGAGCAGATTATTTGTTACATTTGCAAACATAATAAAATGGTGGTCCGATAGTCCAGGATTATGAGGAAAAACATTAAGATCCACATCATTTATTCCACGGGACAAAACTAGGTCCAGAGTATGACTGTCACGACTTCCGCCGAAGTTGGCTCTCCTGCCCATTCGGGCGATGCTCGGCGGTCGTCGTCACCGTCCTATTAGCCACTACTGATCCCTTTTTCTTGTATCTGTTGGTTTTGTCTATTGGTTTCACCTGTGTGTTGTTTAGTTTATTAGTGTCTGTATTTAATGTAGGTTGTCCCGCCCTTGTTTTGTGCGGGATTGTTTATTTTGTCATTTCGTTTTGTCTGTCAGTGTTTGCTGTTTGTTTTTCTCCGGTTAGTCTTTATCCTGTTTTGGATATTTCACCCTGTCTGTATTTGGGTTGACCATTTGTTTTTGTTCACCGGAGAATAAACTTTATTATCGCTATCTGCTCTCTGCGCCTGATTCCACCCACCTTGACTAGACGTGACAATGACTGTGGCAGTGAGTAGGTCCGAAGACATGTTGGAAAAAAACCACTGAGACGATGATGGCTCCGAAAGCCTTTTGGAGTGGGTCTGTGGATTTTTCCATGTGAATATTAAAGTCACCAAAAATTTGAATATTATCTGCCATGACTACAGCGTCCGATAGGAATTCAGGGAACTCGGTGAGGAACACTGTATATGGCCCAGGAGGCCTGTAAACAGTAGCTATAAAAAAGTGATTGAGTAGGCTGCATAGATTTCATGACTAGAAGCTCAAAAGACTAAAACGTCAGTTTTTTTTGTAAATTTAAATTTGCTATCACACCTCCACATTTGCAGGATTCTCGAGGGATATGGTCCTGGTGTTACCAGGAGGTGAGGCCTCATTTAAGACAGTAAATTCATCAGGCTTAAGCCATGTTTCAGTCAGGCTAATCACATCAAGATTATTATCCGTGATTAGTTCATTGACTATAATTGCCTTGGAAGTGAGGGATCTAACATTAAGTAGCCCTATTTTGAGATGTGAGGTATCACAATCTCTTTCAATAATGGCAGGAATGGAGGAGTTCTTTATTCCAGTGATATTGCTAAGGTGAACATCGCCATATTTAGTATATTGGTAGATAAGATGAGAGCACCCCTCCAGCTAGGATGGAGTCCGTCACTCCTCAGCAGGCCAGGCTTGGTCTGCTGAGAGGGGTGTGAACAGGAGGGGTGTGAACAAGAGGGGTGTGAACAGTTTGAACAGTTTGGGACCACATGGGAGGCAGTTTGGGATCACACTGCAGCCAACCGTAACTTTGGCGCAAGAAGCTTACGTGTCCTTTTGGGCTCATAGGGAAGTTGATGTTGTTGTGCGATGACATGTTAGCCATCTGGTACACATGCTGTACACTCACTATAAACATATGTGCACTTGTCAATAATCAGCTGTACAATACAGTCCTGCACCAAAAACAAACAATTTTCTATTTACATACAGTGCCTTTGGAGAGTACTCAGAACCCTTGACTTTATCCACATTTTGTCACGTTATCCTCAGCAATCTACACACAATACCCCATAAAGACAATGCGAAAACAGAAATACCTTATTTACATAAGTTTTCAGACCCTTTGCTATGAGTCTCGAAATTGAGCTCAGGCTCGAGGCAAATAACACCAAAACATGCATGAGAGCACCAGCTGTTCTAGAAGACTGTGTGATCACAATCTCCGCAGCCGATGTGAGTAAGACCTTAAAACAGGTCAACATTCACAAGGCCACAGGGCCAGATTAATTACCAGGACGCGTACTCCGAGCATGCACTGACAAACTGGCAAGTGTATTCACTGACATTTTCAAACTCACCTGTCCGAGTCTGTAATACCAATATGTTTAAAGAAGACCACCATAGTCCTTGTGCCCAAGAACACTAAGGTAAACTGCCTAAATGACTACCGACCCTTAGCCTTCACGTCTGAAGCCATAAAGTGCTTTGAAAGACTGGTCATGTCTCAAATTAACACCATCATCCCAGAAACCCTAGACCCATTCCAATTTGTATACCGCCCCAACAGATCCACAGATGATGCAATCTTTATTGTACTCCACACTGCCCTTTCCCACCTGGACAAAAGGAACACCTATGTGAGAATGCTATTCATTGACTACAGCTCAGCGTCCTCAAAGCTAAGGACCCTGGGACTAAACACCTCCCTATGTAACTGAATCATGTACTCCTGATGGGCCGCCCCCAGGTGGTAAGGGTAGGTAACAATAAATCAGCCAAACTGATCACCCTCAGGGGTGCACACTCAGTCCCCTCCTGTAATCCCTCTTCCCTCATTTAAAAGAAAAAAATATATTTCACCTTTATATAAATCCTCTCTAGGATAGGGGACGCTAGCGTCTCACTTGGCCAAAAGCCAGGGAAAACGCAGCGCGGAAAATTCAAATAAAATTATATAAAAGTCAAACTTTCATTAAATCACACATGTAAGATACTAAATTAAAGCTACACTCGTTGTGAATCCAGCCCACACATGTAAGATACTAAATTAAAGCTACACTCGTTGTGAATCCAGCCAACATGTCAGATTTTAAAAAGGCCTTTCGGTGAAAGCATAAGAAGCTATTATCTGATGATAGCACAACAGTAAACAAAGAGAGCAGCATATTTCAACCCTGCAGGTGCTACACAAAATGCAGAAATAAAATATAAATCATGCCTTACCTTTGACGAGCTTCTTTTGTTGGCACTCCAATATGTCCCATAACCATCACAATAGGTCATTTTGTTCGATTAATTCCGTCCATATACAGTGCCTTGCGAAAGTATTCGGCCCCCTTGAACTTTGCGACCTTTTGCCACATTTCAGGCTTCAAACATAAAGATATAAAACTGTATTTTTTTTGTGAAGAATCAACAACAAGTGGGACACAATCATGAAGTGGAACGACATTTATTGGATATTTCAAACTTTTTTAACAAATCAAAAACTGAAAAATTGGGCGTGCAAAATTATTCAGCCCCTTTACTGCTTTCGAAGAATTTAGAAAAGTATGGCAGGATGGATATAGGTCTATAACAGTTTGGGCCTAGAGTGTCTCCCCCTTTGAAGAAGGGGAGGACCACGGCAGCTTTCCAATCTTTTAGGGATCTCAGATGATACGAAAGAGATGTTGAACAGGCTAGTTGTCAGGATTTGGCCAGGGTTGTTCCGGGTTTTGGTCACTAGATGCCCCCATTGTGCTTTTTGACCTTATGTTTTTTCCCTTGTTCCCCATTATTATTTGCACCTGTGCCTCGTTTTTCCCTGATTGTATTTAAACCCTTAGTTTCCCTCAGTTCTGGGCTCTGTGTTTGTATGTTAGCACCCAGCCCTTGTGTTCTGTGTATTCTTGTCGTTTCCGGTGGATGCTCTTGTGGAATTCTGTTTTAGTTTTGAGTATCTCTTGAGGCTTTTTTGTGCTATACCTACCACCTTTTGGATTTGCCATTTTGTATTGAAGGACTTCTCCTTTTTTTACTTTATTAAATACACCGTCTTAAGTACTGCTGTGTCTGCCTCATCTTCTGGGTTCTGCTGACTATTCGTGGCTCAGTTGGTTAAGTGACTGTTTCTCACTCCGGAGACCCAGGTTCGTAACCGGGTCCTGACAGAAACACAGAGACAAAAATGAACCCAGAGGCAGCCAGTTCCCAGGACCTTTTTGCCATGCTGTCCCACCACCAGGAGACTGTCCAACGCCACGAAGCCGCCCTGGTTCAGCAAGAGGCCTTAATGGCTAGACATTCTCATCTTCTGTCGGAGATGCTGACTTCCATTAAGCAAATATCTGATCGTCTTACCCCGGCAACAGTTCCCGTCCCAGTACCTCAGATTCACGTACCCATGGCAGTTAACCCCCTGGCTGAACCTCGTCTTCCACCTCCCCAACGGTTCTCAGGTGATCCAAGTGCTTGTAAAGGGTTTCTCACCCAATGTTCTCTCTCCTTTGAGCTACAACCCTCGTCGTTTCCCACCGACCGGTCTAAGATCGCTTATATCATCACCCTGCTGTCGGAAAAAGCCCTGGCCGGGGCTACTGCTGTGTGGGATGCCCATAGTTCCTGCTGTGCCAGCTACTCTGCCTTTGCTGAGGAATTCAAACGAGTGTTTCAAGGCCCAAGCAGTGGTTCTGACTCAGCCAAACAGCTCCTGACTCTCCACCAAGGTTGGCGCAGCGTGACGGACTATGCCATCCAGTTCCGCACGGTGGCAGCAGCAAGTGGCTGGAACAACGAGGCGCTCACGGTGTGCTTTCTGAAAGGCCTTTCCGACACTATCCAAGATGAACTGGTCACTCGGGAACCACCGGACAATCTCGAGTCCCTGATCAAGTTGGCCTCACGCATTGACCAGCGTCTGAGAGAGAGAAACTCAACCGTAGACCTCTAGCCCCTATCAGTCCCAGCTCCGAGTCCCCACCTTTATCCTCGCTGGCTCCATCGGAACCCATGCAGATTGGACGCATCTCCCAGGCTGAGAGAGACCGCCGGATGAGGGAGCGACGCTGTCTATATTGCGGCAAACCGGGCCATTTCAGTTCCACGTGTCCCGGGCTCCAGGGAAACGCTCTGTCCCGTACAGACCGGGGGGAACTGTAACGGGAAACATAACCTCCTCCCATCCGTCCAACTCCCGTCTGCTCATTCCAGTCACCCTCTCCTGGGACAACCACAAGCTTCACCTTCAAGCCTTGGTAGACTCTGGAGCCGCAGGTAACTTCATTGATGGTGTCTGGGCGAAGGAGAATGGCGTTCCCTCTGAACCTCTAAGTGAACCCATGAGGGTCACTACATTGGATGGAAGCCCTTTGGGATCTGGACTTGTCACTCATGTCACTACCTCCTTGCGACTTTCAGTTTCACAACACCAGGAATTGATGAACTTTCATTTGATCTCCTGTTCCGAGTTCCCTCTCGTCCTTGGATACCCCTGGCTTCACAGCCATAACCCTCACATCGACTGGTCTGTGGGCACTATCAAGCAGTGGGGTCCTACGTGCCAAGCTACTTGTATTTTCCAGAATTCCCCGAGTTCTACTCCCGAGTCTTTAGAATCCATCGACCTGACCCGAGTTCCCGAGTGTTACCATGACCTCAAACTGGTGTTTAGCAAACAGAGGGCCACCATGCTACCACCCCATAGACCTTCCGATTGCCCCATCGACCTGTTTCCGGGGACTTGCCCCCCCAGGGGTCGGATCTTTTCCCTATCTCCACCCGAACGAGCTGCTATGGATACCTACATCAAGGACGCTCTGGAAGCAGGCCTCATGCGTCCATCCACCTCCCCGGCGGGAGCAGGGTTTTTCTTTGTGGCCAAGAAAGACGGTGGATTACGTCCTTGCATCGACTACCGGGGACTCAATGCCATAACCGTCCGTAGCCGTTACCCGCTACCCCTTATGGCCACAGCCTTCGAGCTGCTCCAGGAAGCAGTTGTTTTCACTAAGCTTGACCTGCGGAACGCATACCATCTTGTGCGGATCAGACCTGGTGACGAGTGGAAGACCGCTTTCAACACGCCTACTGGTCACTATGAATACTTGGTGATGCCCTTCGGCCTGACCAACGCCCCAGCGGTGTTCCAAGCGCTCATAAACGATGTGCTTAGGGATATGCTTAACATATTTGTGTTCGTTTACTTGGATGACATCCTCATCTTTTCGAGCTCCCTTCAAGAACACACTAAGCATGTCAGACAAGTACTCAAACGCCTCCTGGACAGCCATCTGTACGTTAAGCCGGAAAAATGTGAATTCCATTCATCCCGAGTACAATTCCTGGGATTTGTAGTGGAACCCGGTCGAGTCCAAATGGACCCCAGGAAGGTAGGGGCGGTAGCGGATTGGCCCACCCCCAAATCCGTTAAGGAAGTTCAGCGTTTCCTGGGCTTCACAAACTTTTACCGCAAGTTCATCAAGAACTTCAGCTTGGTGGCAGCCCCTCTCTCAGCTTTAACCAAGGGTGGCAATGCAAGGTTTTTGTGGGGAAGAGAAGCTGAGACGGCCTTCCAAGGACTCAAGCAGCGCGTTCTCTCTGCTCCCATCCTGATACTACCGACTACGGATGAACCATTTGTGGTGGAGGTAGACGCATCAGAGGTTGGTGTTGGAGCTGTCCTGTCTCAGAGGGGTGAAGACAAGAAGCTTCATCCGTGCGCTTTCTTCTCACACCGGCTTACCCCGACTGAGAGGAACTACGATGTGGGGGATCGTGAACTCCTAGCGGTTAAGATGGCATTGAAGGAATGGAGACACTGGCTCGAGGGGCTTCTCACCCGTTTCAAGTGCTTACGGACCACAAAAATCTGGAGTATATCCAGCAGGCGAAGCGGTTGAACTCTAGACAAGCTAGATGGTCTCTTTTCTTCAATCGATTCCAGTTTATCCTCACCTATCGGCCCGGGTCGAAGAATCTCAAACCGGATGCCCTGTCCCGAGTCTATGCTCCTGCCATTCGAGATGACACGGACATGCCTGTCCTTCCTGCTGCTACGATTGTGGCTCCGATCTCGTGGCAAGTTGAGGATACCGTGAGACGTGCTCAAGCTAGCGAACCGGACCCGAAAGGAGGTCCTGCCAATCGGTTGTTTGTCCCCAAGGCAGTGAGGACTCAGGTCCTTCTGTGGGGGCACTCCTCTCGCCTCACCTGTCATCCGGGCGTAGGTCGCACCTTGGAGTTCATCCAGCGTAAGTTCTGGTGGCCTACCATAAGAGAAGACGTTGCCACTTTCGTCAATGCCTGTCCCGTGTGCTGCCAGGGCAAATCTTCTCACCTCCGCCCTCAAGGACTCCTTTCACCCTTTACCTGTTCCCCACAGACCCTGGTCCCATATCTCATTGGACTTTATTACTGGACTTCCTCCATCCCATGGCAATACTACTATCCTAGTCATAATCGACAGGTTTTCAAAGGCGGCCAGGTTCGTCCCTCTGACTAAGTTACCTTCTGCCAAGGAAACGGCTGAGTTGGTAATTAATCATGTGTTCCGAGTCTTCGGCATTCCTCAAGATATGGTTTCTGACAGAGGTCCCCAGTTCGCCTCAAGGTTTTGGAAGGCCTTCTGCCAACTCATGGGGGCTTCTGCCAGTCTATCTTCAGGGTACCATCCGGAGTCCAACGGCCAAACAGAGAGGATGAATCAAGAGCTGGAAACCACCCTCCGATGTATGACTCGTGACAACCCGTCCACATGGTCATCCTTTATTGTTTGGGCCGAATACGCGCACAACACCTTGCGCTCCTCCTCCACTGGTATGTCCCCGCACGAGTATCAGTTTGGCTATGCTCCTCCATTGTTCCCGGACCAGGAGGCAGAAGTCAGAGTGCCTTCAGCCTTGAAGTTCGTCAGACGCTGTCGGCTTATGTGGAGGAAGACCCGTCTTAATCTTATGCGTTCCTCACAGAGGTACCAACAACAAGCCAACAGACGTCGCCGTCCCGGGCCTACCCTGCGCCCCGGCCAGAGAGTCTGGCTCTCCACAAGAGACTTACCTCTACGGGTGGAGTCTCGCAAGCTGTCCCAAAAATACATCGGTCCCTTCAAGGTTGCCAGGAGAGTTAACCCAGTTTCTTATCGCCTACACTTACCCAGATCCCTTAAGATTAATCCCACATTTCACATTTCATTGTTAAAACCTGTTGTTTTTCTCCCCTTGTCCCGGCAGACAGACCTCCCCCTCCGCCTCGTGTCATTGGAGGCCAGCCGGCTTATACCGTCCATCGGATACTGGATTCCCGCCGGGTGCAGCGGTCCTGGCAGTATCTGGTGGACTGGGAAGGCTACGGTCCCGAGGAGCGCTCCTGGGTTCCTGCCAAAGACATCCTGGACCCTGACCTCATTCGTCAGTTCAGGGCCCTCCACCCTGAGAGAGCTGGTAGGAACGTCAGGAGCCGTTCCTAGGGGGATTCTGTCAGGATTTGGCCAGGGTTGTTCCGGGTTTTGGTCACTAGATGCCCCCATTGTGCTTTTTGACCTTATGTTTTTTCCCTTGTTCCCCATTATTATTTGCACCTGTGCCTCGTTTTCCCTGATTGTATTTAAACCCTTAGTTTCCCTCAGTTCTGGGCTCTGTGTTTGTATGTTAGCACCCAGCCCTAGTGTTCTGTGTATTCTTGTCGTTTCCGGTGGATGCTCTTGTGGAATTCTGTTTTTGTTTTGAGTATCTCTTGAGGCTTTTTTGTGCTATACCTACCACCTTTTGGATTAGCCATTTTGTATTGAAGGACTTCTCCTTTTTTTACTTTATTAAATACACCGTCTTAAGTACTGCTGTGTCTGCCTCATCTTCTGGGTTCTGCTGACTATTCGTGGCTCAGTTGGTTAAGTGACTGTTTCTCACTCCGGAGACCCAGGTTCGTAACCGGGTCCTGACAGAAACACAGAGACAAAAATGAACCCAGAGGCAGTCAGTTCCCAGGACCTTTTTGCCATGCTGTCCCACCACCAGGAGACTGTCCAACGCCACGAAGCCGCCCTGGTTCAGCAAGAGGCCTTAATGGCTAGACATTCTCATCTTCTGTCGGAGATGCTGACTTCCATTAAGCAAATATCTGATCGTCTTACCCCGGCAACAGTTCCCGTCCCAGTACCTCAGATTCACGTACCCATGGCAGTTAACCCCCTGGCTGAACCTCGTCTTCCACCTCCCCAACGGTTCTCAGGTGATCCAAGTACTTGTAAAGGGTTTCTATTCCATGTTAATGCAGAATGCCACAGGATGTTTTTGTGCTGGTCAAGGGTTGTCAAATCTGGTGTGAACCAAGGGCTATATCTGTTCTTTGTTCTACATTTTTTGAATGGGGCATGCTTATTTAAGATGGTGAGGAAGGCACTTTTAAAGAGCAACCAAGAATCCTATATTGACAGGATGAGGTCAATATCCTTCCAGGATACCCGGGCCAGGTCGATTAGAAAGGCCTCATGACTGCACAGCCAGTCACGACTCCAATTGCCTTGACTCACTGGTGCCCCCGCAGATTGACTCTGTACCGGTACCCCCCTGTATATAGTCTCGCTATTGTTATTTTACTGCTGCTCTTTAATAACTTTTATTTCTTATTCTTATTTTTTTCCTTTTCTTTTAACTGCGTAGTGTTGTCTTGTCTGTGACTATCATTAAATGTGAAGACTGTTATTTTATCAAATCAATTCTCTAGGTTTAATTGTTACGTGATTAAACTAATCATGTAAACATTAATTAACTAGGAAGTTGGGGCACCATGGAAAATGTTGCGGTTACAAATTTTTCAGAATATAACTCCAAAGATATTTAATATCTGATCAATTAGTCTTCTATTCATTTATTATTATTATTACCTCAATTCTCATTACAGAACATCTCAAACCCTTGTATATCTGCACGAACCCTAGCCAAAATCATGAATCAGCGATATACTAATTGGCTTAATTATTTATTTACTAACTAACTAAATAATCACACAGAATTACATAACAAACAGTAGATATTGGTTACTAACAATGATAGAAAAGTCCACGGTGGTCTAAGCTGATATGGCGTGGTAGACAAAGGAAAGGGGTGGGCACTGAGAAAGAGCAGGAAAGACAAAATGGATTCACTACACACAGCCAATAGTTATATTAATTGAAATGCAAATCCTTTGCACATTAATGGCCGCTCATAATTGCAATTTATATATTTACACCCGTATGTCATTGTTGTCTTCTCTGTTGGAGTCTTCGATCGGCCTGTAATGTTCATCAGAGTCTCTGGTTAACTTTCCCTGAAGTCACAATGTCTTTCGTGGTTGTAGGTGGTTAGAATGGATACCTCAGAATACCATTCGGAAATGTTCTCATAGAGTTAATGCTTCGGCGGTTGTCGGTTTTCGCGTCCTAGATTTGCGTAATTTCTAGCTGCAGACTAGCAATTATACGCCAAAGATTTGCTCTTATTCTGTAGTGATTGATAGTCTCAGAGTTTAATCATTTCCAGCAGTGTAGCCAAAACTATAGCTGTATGGTCTTCGATGGCCTATAGAATTGTAACCACTCCAACATGGGGACTCTGTCCCTGTGTCCTCTGACTTCTTAACCATTCGATTCGTCCAGCTTACCGTGGGTCTCTTTGTCATGAAATGCAAATTTCATCAAGGGTGGTTTTATACTCTGGAGTAGAAAAGGGCGGTTTCATGACGCCTAATGACCTAATGTCTATGCTCATGTGGGTGTGGCCACTGATTTGGTTAACTTTATATGAAAACCCATACTCTCATTTAGAAGGTTAACATCACATTATATCTTTTCACAAATAGTTTCATGTTTAATCACATACGTTTCCCAATATTTAGATGTAAACCTGACAGCTGGGAAATGTACACTTTAAGAGATACAGTTATGTGTGTTTCCTGTCCTTCATGAGATCACCAAATGAAACACACTCATCATAACTGTCCCTTAAGCGTCCACGGACCATTCACACATTCTCAAATATCAATATTGTTTAGTTCTCACATTTTGGGCATTGGGAGTTTTGAACAAAATAAGTTATTTGTTCTCTCTCCCTCAATGCTGCATGGCAGTTTCTACCAGGTATTTATGACCTGTCTTCAAGAAAAAAAACTGTAGAAAGAGAGAGAGAGAGGGAGGGGGGGCTATGATCCTCCCCCCAGGGCACGTCATGACAGTTGGTTAGGGGCTCGTAAGTAAGCATTTCACTGTAAGGTCTACACCTGTTGTATTGAGCACATGTGACTAATACAATTTGATTTGATTTGAAATAGCTGTGCAGCTTAGTTCCCATCCAACCTGACAGAGCTTGAGAGGATCTGCAGAGAAGAATGGGAGAAACTCCCCAAATACAGGTGTGCCAAGCTTGTAGCGTCATACCCAAGAAGACTCAATGCTGTAGTCACTGCCAAAGGTGCTTCAACAAAGTACTGAGTAAAGGGTCTGAATACTTATGTAAATGTATTATTTTATTTTTTATTCTTTAATAATTTGCAAACATTTCTGGAAACCTGTTTTGTTTTGTCATTATGGGATATTGTTTTAGAATGATGAGGGGAAAATACAATGTAATACATACATAAGGCTGCAAAGGAACAAAATGTGGAAAAAGTCAAGGGGTCTGAAAACATTCAGAAGGCACTCTACGCAGTGATCTACTCTTTCAAGGGGTTTTCTACATTTGGACTATTTTCTACATTGTAGAATATTATAGAGTAACCATTTCTTTTAAACAAATCAAAATATATTTTATATTTCAGATTCATCAAAGTTGTCACCCTTTTCCTTGATGACAACTTTAAACACTCTTGGCATTCTCTCAACCAGCTTCATGAGAGAGAAATTAAATGAAATTAACAGGTGTGACTTAAGCAAAGACAAACGACAGTCCATCATTACTTTAAGACATGAAGGTCAGTCAATGTGGAACATTTCAAGAAAGTTTCTTCAAGTGCAGTCGCAAAAACCATTAAGCACTTTGATGAAACTGGCTCTCATGAGGACCGCCGCTGAGGTGCAGCTGCAGTGTGATCCCAGTAGGATACCCAACAGTGTGTGTCTGTGTCTCTACCACTCTCTGTGTGTGTGTTTCCACATCTTTTTCTCTGTCCTTAACTGCACCTCAGATTGCTGCCCAAATAAATTTTTCACAGAGTTCAAGTAACACACAGATCTCAACATCAACTGTTCAGAGGAGACTACATGAATCAGGCCTTCATGGTCAAATTGCTTTCAAAGAAACCACTACTAAAGGACACCAATGATAAGAAGAGACATGCTTGGGCCAAGAAACATGTGTGATGGACATTAGACCGGTGAAAATCTGTCCTTTGGTCTGATGAATCCAAATGAAAGATTTTTGTTTCCAACCGCCATGTCTTTTTGAGACAGAGTAGGTGAACGGACGATCTCTGCATGTGTGGTTCCCACCGTGAAGCACGGAGGAGGTGTTATGGTGTGCGGGTACTGGTGACACTGTCTGTGATTTATTTCGAATTCAAAGAACACTTAACCAGCATGGCTACCACAGCATTCTGCAGCAATACTCCGTCCCATTTGTTTTGCGCTTAGTGGGACTATCATTTGTTTTTAAGACAATGACCCAACACACCTCCAGGCTTTGTAAGGGCTATTTGACCAAGAAGGAGAGTAATGGAATGCTGCATCAGATGACCTGGCCTCCACAATCACCCGACCTCAACCCAATAAGATGATTTTGGATGAGTTAGACCGCGGAGTGAAGGAAAAACGGCCAACAAGTGATCAGCATATTTGGGAACTCGAGAATGTTGGAAAAGCATTCCAGGTGAAGCTGGTTGAGATAATGCCAAGAGTGTGCAAATCTGTCATCAAGGCAAAGGGTGGCTACTTTGCTACTTTGAAGAATCAAAAATATTAAATATATTTTGATTTGTTTAACACTTTTTTGTTTACTACAAGATTCCATATGTGTTATTTCATAGTTTTGATGTCTTCACTATTATTCTACAATGTAGAAAATAGTACAAATAAAGAAAAACCCTTGAATGAGTAGGTGTGTCCAAACTTTTGACTGGTACTGTACATCAAGCGTCCATCTTAGTCAGGGCTGATATAACAGATGCATAACTTTCTCTTTTCTTTTTCATGTGGGAGCCCTCTGGCCAATCAGTGGTGTTGGCTGGTGTCCAGCCAATCGCATGACTTGTCTTGGACAGGAATATGGTTACCAGATGGTTTTCAGCCCCAACAAATCCGCTAAGCTCCAAAACGGTATGTGTGTGTAAAAAAAACATTTTGAGGCTTACACACCAACCTGTGACCTCAAAATGAATGTGACACACTTCAACTCACTGCACACACTTTCTTAAGTGTGTGTGTGTTCATGTGCATATCTGCCAGAATATGTGTGTACTGCATGTGTGTGTGTATATGCCTGGCCCTGTGTGTATGCATACCTTTCATCCTCATTGCAGCCCTTACCAAACCACCTCAATGATGACCCCTGGTCAATGGATTTCCTGGATGAAGTGCTGTTTTTGGTTACGTGTTTATCATGCATTTTGGCGGTGCCCTCCTGTTGGTCATGCGAGGTGTGTGATACTGTGTGTCTGTGTGTGTGTGTGTGGATTAAGGAATTAAATTAGCTTCGTAGGGAATGTAGTCGTAAGGACCGCCACTGCAGTTGGAATGGCGAGAGGATTTTTCCGATCTGCCCGTAGTGCTGTGCCTGCTGCTGGTCACCTGTTCACAATAAAGACTGGATCTGGATATCTCCCCTGCTCTCCCCTCACTGGCCCCTGCAATCACTGCCTGAACTGGACCAAGCCTCTCCATCACTGGTCTGGGAACAGTTACATTGACACAGTGTGTCCTGAGGAGGTGTCAAATAGGCAGATCAAATTACCAGAAATAAGTCACGTTACTCAGTGCTATCTAGTTTTTAAAAACCTCACAGTACATAGATGCTGTTGACCGTCAGGCTTTTAACCATTTTACAATGGGTGCAAATTTGACCAACTAGAATAGCTTAAATTGCCCAGTGTTGCATAAGTCCGACACCTGCCATAACGTGATATACTTCTGTTTTTTCTTTGTATAATTTTGATGACAATTATCCCCAATTCCCCTAAATGCACAGCTATTACAGGCCAAGTGATTTCATCTCTTGTGTGTTTTGGAACAAAAAGACGTACAAAACAGCAATATAGCAGGCTCGGCTCTTGGCAGTGGAGTGGAAAAGGGAGAATTCAAGGAATCTGCTTGGTGAGAGGCCAGCTCCGGAGTCAGGGGCCACTGCGGTGAAACCAAACTGCAGTCTGGCAGTGGCTGCAGCAGGTGTTACCTAAGACCGGCTGTTTCAAACCCCTATTTCCACTGGCTGAAAACTATTTTAATGAGAAATGCAGAGATGGATAATAAAGAGAGAGAGAGAGAGAGAGAAAGAGCAAGCGAGACAAAGAAAGAAAGAGAGGGAGAGCGAGCGAGCGAGCGAGACAAAGGAAGAGAGAGAGGGAGAGCGAGCGAGACAAAGAAAGAGAGAGAGGGAGAGCGAGCGAGCGAGAAAGAGAAATTAGCAGGTGAGGTGTTTTTGTCAAGAACCTTTCAGCGGGCGTTTAGGGAGCCATACACAACTACCTTGTCTAACCCTTGAAACTTTGACACCCTGCCTGTGGATACTAAGGTCTTTAGGGAGGTGGAGAGAGAAGGGGTAGGGAGGGAAGGATAGAGAGAAGACAGGGAGAATGAGAAAGAGAGAGAGACGGCTGGGTTAGAGAGAGTTAGAGAGAGGGAGAAAGAGAAAATATATTGGGTGAGAAAGTGTAGAGAGAGAAAAAAAAAACTGAGTGAACAAAGGAGAAAGAGGTCTATTTAATAATATATGACGTCTTTTGAGAGATTGACAGTTGTGTGTGATATGAAATACCAGGTTTATATTTCCTCCTCCATCTCAGTAATAACAACAGATGTTAGGTAATAATAATTGCACCCGGTACATTACCGGATATATCACAAATGAAGTACAATCAGGCGTGTGCGTACTCTCATCACAACTCTGGCCACGACTGCTGGCACTGACTATGTCCTAAATACCTTCTCTCCCTGTGGCACCTCAACTTGTTGTTGTTGTCTACACATTTTATTTAATCATCTGCTAACCAACTTTATGTTGACTTTCCCACAGTCTGTCTAAGCAACAGCTGCAGTGTGATCCCAGTAGGATACCCAACAGTGTGTGAGTATGTGTGTGTCTCTTATCTCTATCGCTCTCTGTGTGTGTTTCCACATCTTTCTCTCTGTCCTTACCCAGTGGGGATCCCAGATGGATATACTCTGTAAGAACACAGGACTGAGGAATCATGGATGTGTTTCAGGTGTGATCTGTGCTATGGACTTGAGAGAGATCACTGTTTCATTACAAATTTACCAAAGAATGTACAGTACCAGTCAAAAGTGTGGACACACCTACTCATTCAAGGGTTTTTCTTTATTTGTACTATTTTCTACATTTTAGAATAATAGTGAAGACATCAAAACTATGAAAGAACACATGGAATCATGTTATAACCAAAAAAAGGGTGTAACTGTAACGGGTTTCTTCCAACTCCTCCTCTGAAGAAGAGGTGGAACAAGGATCGGACCAAAATGCAGCGTGGTTTGATACATCTTTAATGATGAAAAAACACGAACAATACAAAACAACAAACGTCGAAAACCGAAACAGCCCTGACTGGTGCAACAAACACAGAGACAGGAACAATCACCCACAAACACACAGTGAAACCCAGGCTACCTAAATATGGTTCCCAATCAGAGACAACGATAATCACCTGACTCTGATTGAGAACCGCCTCAGGCAGCCATAGACCCATCTGTACACCCCACACAACCCCAAGACGAAACACACAACAAATAAACCCATGTCACACCCTGGCCTGACTCAATAAATGAAGATAACATAATGAATATAGACCAGGGCGTGACAGAACCCCCCCCCCCTTAAGGTGCGGACTCCCGGACGCACATCAATACAATAGGGAGGGTCCGGGTGGGCGTCTGTCCATGGTGGCGGCTCCGGCTCAGGACGTGGAACCCACTCTATGAATGTCTTAGTCCACCCTCGCCGCCGACCATGGCCTTGTAGTCCTCACCCAGAACCCCACTGGACTGAGGGGCAGCTCGGGACAGAGGGGCAGATCGGGACAGAGGGGCAGCTCGGGACAGAGGGGCAGCTCGTGACAGAGGGGCAGCTCGGGACAGAGGGGCAGCTCGGGACAGAGGAGCAGCTCGGGACAGAGGAGCAGCTCGGGACAGAGTAAGCCCAGCACTGAGAGGAAGCCCAGCACTGAGAGGAAGCCTAGCACTGAGAGGACGCCCAGCCAGGTAGTTGAATCCGGCAGATCCTGGCTGGCTGGCAGTTCTGGCAGATCCTGGCTGACTGGCGGATCTGGAAGAGTCTGGTTGACTAGCAGATCTGGAAGAGTCTGGCTGACTGGCAGATATGGAAGAGTCTGGCTGACTGGCAGATTTGGAAGAGTCTGGCTGACTGGCAGATCTGGAAGAGTCTGGCTGACTGGCAGATCTGGAAGAGTCTGGTTGACTGGCGGATCCTGGCAGACTGACGGCTCTGGCTGCTCCACGCTGACTGGCAGCTCTGGCTGCTTCATGCTGACTGGCGGCTCTGGCTGCTCCATGCTGACTGGCGGCTCTGGCTGCTCCATGCAGATTAGCAGCTCTGGCGGCTTCTTGCAGACTGACAGCTCCTTGCAGACTGGCAGCTCCATGGAGACTGGCAGCTCCATGCAGACTGGCAGTTCTGGCTGCTCCAAGCAGACTGACAGCTCTGGCTGCTCCATGCAGACTGACAGCTCTGGCTGCTCCATGCAGACTGGCAGCTCCATGCAGACTGGCTGCTCTGGCGGCTTCTTGCAGACTGACAGCTCTGGCTGCTCCTTGCAGACTGGCAGCTCCTTGCAGACTGGCAGCTCCTTGCAGACTGGCAGCTCCTTGCAGACTGGCAGCTAAATGCAGACTGGCAGCTCTGGCTGCTCCAAGCAGACTGACATCTCTGGCTGCTCCATGCAGACTGACAGCTCTGGCTGCTCTATGCAGACTGAAAGCTCTGGCTGCTCCATGCAGAATGGCAACTCCATGCAGACTGGCAGCTCTGGCTGCTCCAAGCAGACTGACAGCTCTGGCTGCTCCATGCAGACTGACATCTCTGGCTGCTCTATGCAGACTGACAGCTATGGCTGCTCCATGCAGACTGACAGCTCTGGCTGCTCTATGCAGACTGACAGCTCTGGCTGCTCCATGCAGACTGGCAGCTCTGGCTGCGCTAAACGGGCAGGAGACTCCGGCAACGCTGTAGAGGCGGAAGGCTCTGGCAGTGCTAAACAGGCGGGAGACTCCAGCAGCGCTGTAGAGGAGGAAGGCTTCGACAGTGCTGAGCAGGCGGGAGGCTCCGGCAGCGCAGGAGAGGCGAGGCGCACTGTAGGCCTGATGCGTGGTGCTGGCACTGATGGTACTGGGCCGAGGACACGCACAGGAAAGCCTGGTGCGGGGAGCTGCCACCGGAGGGCTGGTGTGTGGAGGTGGCACAGGACGGGCTAGACCGTGAAGGCGTACTGGAGATCTTGAGAGCAGTGTTGGCACAGGACGTACAAGGCTAGGGATGTGCACAGGAGGCCTGGTGTGTGAGGCTGCCACCAACTTCCCTCGCCGACTAACACGCACCTCAGGACGAGTATGGAGCGCTGACCCAGGTGCCATCAAATCCCTGACATGTTCCGTCAGGCGAATTCCATGCAAAAAGCACCAACACAGCAACTCCCTCATTTCTCTCTCCTCCAATTTCCCCATTAACTCCTTCACAATCTCTGCTTCGCTCACCTCCAACACCGGTTCTGGTCTCCTCCTTGGCTCCTCACGATAAACAGGGAGAGTGGGCTCAGGTCTGACTCCTGACTCTGCCACACTCTCCCTGAGTCCCCCCCCCCAATAAATTTTTGGGGCTGACTCTCGGGCTTCCAACCGCGTCGCCGCGCTGCCTCTTCATACCAGCGCTTCTCCGCTTTCCCCGCCTCCAGTTCTTCCTTGGGACGGCGATATTCTCCAGGCTGTGCCCAGGGTCCTTTTCCGTCCAATATCTCCTCCCAAGTCCAGAAGTCCTGTGATCGCTGTTGCTGCCTTTGTTGCTTCTCCTGTGGCTCCTGCCTGTTGACACGTTGCTTGGTCCGTTTGTGGTGGGTGATTCTGTAACGGGTTTCTTCCAACTCCTCCTCTGAAGAAGAGGTGGAACAAGGATCGGACCAAAATGCAGCGTGATTCGTTCGATACATCTTTAATGATGAAAAAACACGAACAATACAAAACAACAAACGTCGAAAACCGAAACAGCCCTGACTGGTGCAACAAACACAGAGACAGGAACAATCACCCACAAACACACAGTGAAACCCAGGCTACCTAAATATGGTTCCCAATCAGAGACAACGATAATCACCTGACTCTGATTGAGAACCGCCTCAGGCAGCCATAGACCAATCTGTACACCCCACACAACCCCAAGACGAAACACACTACAAATAAACCCATGTCACACCCTGGCCTGGCTCAATAAATGAAGATAACATAATAAATATAGACAAGGGCGTGACAGTAACAAATCTAAATATATTTTATATTTGAGATTTGTCAAAGTAGCCACCCTTTGCCTTGATGACAGGTTTGCACACTCTTGACATTCTCTCAATCAACTTCATGAGGTAGTCACCTTGAATGAATTTCAAATAACAGGTGTGCCTTGTTAAAAGTACATTTGTGGAATTTCTGTCCTTCTTAATGCGTTTGAGCCAATCAGTTGTGTTGTGACAAGGTAGTGGTGGTATACAGAAGAGCCCTATTTGGAAGAAGACCAAGTCTATATTATGGCAAGAATAGCTCAAATAAGCAAAGAGAAATGACAGCACATCATTACTCTAAGACATTAAGGTCAGTCAATCTGGAAAATGGAAAAATGTTAAAGTTTCTTCAAGTGCAGTCGCAAAAACCATCAAGCACTATGATGAAACTGGCTTTCATGAGGACCGCCACAAGAAGGGAAGACCCAGACTTACCTCTGCTTCATTAGAGTTACCAGCCTCAGAAATTGCAGCCCAAATAAATGTTTCACACACTTCAGGTAACAGACACATCTCAACATCAACTGTTCAGAGGAGACTGCGTGAATCAGGCCTTCATGGTCGAATTGCTACAAAGAGGAGGTGTGATGATGTGGGGGTGATTTACTAGTGACACGGTCAGTGATTTATTTAGAATTCAAGGCACACTTAACCAGCATGGCTACCACAGTATTCTACAGCGATACGGCATCCCATCTGGTTTGTGCTTAGTGGGACCATCATTTGTTTTTCAACAGGACAATAACCCAACACACCTTCAGGCTACGTAAGGGCTATTTGACCAAGAAGGAGAGTGACGGAGTGCTGCATCAGATGACTTGGCTTCCACAATCACCTGACCTCAACCCAAATGAGATAGTTTGGGATGAGTCGGACCGTAGAGTGAAGGAAAGCAGACAACAAGGGCTCAGCATATGTGGGAACTCCTTCAAGACTGTTGGAAAAGCATTCCAGGTGAAGCTGGTTGAAAGAATGCCAAGAGTGTGCAAAGCTGTCATCAAGGCAGCTTTGAAGAATCTAAAATCTAAAATCTAATTGTTAGATACTACATGATTCCATATGTGCTATTTCCTAGTTTTGATGTCTTCACCACTGTTGGTGGGTGGCAGGGTAGCCTAGTGGTTAGAATGTTGGGCTAGTAACTGAAAGGTTGCAAGTTCAAATCCCTGAGTTGACAAGTTACAAATCTGTCCTTCTGCCCCTGAACAAGGCAGTTAACCCACTGTTTCAAGGCTGTCATTGAAAATAAGAATGTATTCTTAACTGACTTGCCTAGTTAAATAAGGGTAAAAAAAATCTACAATTTAGAAAATAGTAAAAATAAGAAAAACCCTTAAATGAGTAGCTGTGTCCGAACTTTTGACTGATACTGTATCTCCAACACATTGTGCCAAAGAATCATTCAATGATTCTTTGTTCACTTCATTGCCAGATGGAAGAGAATGTGAGGGCTTTTCCAAGAGCAAGACCAAACTTGTGTTTGTGTATCCAGAGATAAAGATGGTCATAGAGAGAAAATAGATTGATGTTCCTGTCCTCAAGAGGATTGCTGTTTTCCTAACACGTTGAATTGTACAAATGCAACACAATGTAACATGGAACAGTTAACATCAGAGAACCAATATTGTATTTTCTATCTTCAGATGTATCCCGATTTCTCCAACATGATCTCAAAGGGATTCCCCTGTGTGCTGAGAAAGGCCTCATATTGACTTGCTTTGAAGCATTGAGGGAGCAGATTTGAAAGATGGTACCAATTTCAGCTGTGTTCCTTTAAAGACACAAACGTAGATCTCACAGAGAGCTGGAGCTTCGATGCGTGAAACCTCCTTGTTCCCCATAGCTTTTGATACACAATGACTAACTGACGTGTGTGGTACCACACTTTTCCTTCCAACTCATTCCAGCTGTTCTTATGACCGGATTAATATGTCACCAGTGTCACCAGAACATGAGAGGCCTCGGTTCCCATTGGGTTTCAATGTCACCAGGCTAAAATTTCAAAGGTTATTTGTAATGTGCTTTGTAAACAATAGGCGTAGACTATTGTATTAGTCACATGCGCCGAATACAACAGTGAAATGCTTACTTACCAGCCCTAACCAATATTGCTGTTAAAAAAAGATGGATAAGAATAAGAGGTAAAAGTAACAAGTAATTAAAGAGCAGCAGTAAAAAATAACAATATATACCTGGGGGTGCCGGTATAGAGTCAATGTGTGGGGGTACAGAGTCAATGTGTGGGGGCACCAATTAGTTGAGGTGGTATGTACATGTAGGTAGAGTTAATGTGACTATGCATAGATGACAACAGAGAGTGGCAGTGGTGTGGAGAGTGGAGGGGGGGGAATGCAAATAGTCTGGGTAGCCATTTGACTAGATGTTCAGGAGTCTTATGGTTGGGGGTAGAAGCTGTTTAGAAGCCTCTTGGCCCTAGACTTGGAGCTCCGGTACCGCTTGCCATGTGGTAGATAGAGAACAGTCTATGACTGGGGTGGCTGGAGTCTTTGGCAATTTTTTGGGCCTTCCTTTGACACCACCTGGTATAGAAGTCCTGGATAGCAAGGAGCTCGACCCCAGTGATGTACTGGGCTGTACTCACCACCCTCTGTAGCGCCTTGGGATCGGGTGCCTTTCCTTACCAAGCAGTGATGCAGTCAGTCACTATGCTCTTAATTGTGCAGCTGCAGAACCTTTCAGGATTTGAGGACCCATGCCAAATCTTTTCAGCCTCCTGAGGGGAAGTTGCACTGTCATGCCCACTTCACAACTGTCTGGGTGTGTGTGGATTATGTCAATTTCTTAGTGATGTGGACACAGAGGAACTTGAAGCTCTCGACCCTGCTCCACTACAGCCACATCGATGTGGATGGGGGCGTGCTCGCCCCTCCATTTATTGTAGTCCACAATCAACTCCTTTCTTGCTGACATTGAGGGAGAGGTTGTTATGATGGCACCACACTGCCAGGTCCTTGACCTCCTCCATATAGGCTGCCTTATCGTCGTCTGTGATCAGTCTTACCACTGCTGTGTTGTCAGCTTGTTGTTTACACCTGTTTAAAGGTCTTACTCATCAGCTACGGAGAGCGAGATCAGACATCAGTCGTTCGGAACAGCTGGTGCTCTAATGCATGGTTCAGTGTTACTTGCCTCGAAAGTGAGCATAGAAGACATTTAGCTAAACCTGATGAGCATCAGAGCCGGCATAGTAGGATTTGATTTTAGTCCTGTATTGATGCTTTGCCTGTTTGATGGCCCATCGGATGTCGTAGCGGGCTTTCTTATAAATGTCTGGATTAGTGTCCCTCTCCTTGAAAGTGGCAGCTCTAGCCACTTGTTGCCTGTAATCTGTGGCTTCTACAGTGTAAACCCCAATGTTCTGTCATTACTCCAAACTTTTTAAGAAACCCGTTGCACTTAATATATCAGTTACTTAAAGTGATTTTGAAGTCATTACTCAAACCAATTGTGAACATATAGGGGGGTCCAGATTTGAGTTGTATCAGCTTAAAAATGATGAGTAACAACCCCATGAAGCCATGCCTCCAATATAAAATCACATTGAGCCTTGCCGTTTTGAGTGAATTGTAGAGTTACCAACCATGACTGTATTTGTTAGTGACAGAGAAATTGGTTGATGAATTGTGACCGACCGCCTTGATTCGGTCATATGTAGCAAAATTTGCAATAGTGTTTTTTTACATTGGATAAAAGCAGAGACAGAGAGCAACCAAATGGTATATTATGTACTGTATCTGAGGAACAATGGGGAAGTAATTATGCTTTGAAAGTTCATAAACTTGCAAGCCCACTTTGAGAAAATGGCCCTTGAATGTTTTGGTATACCTACTGGAGAGCTATTCTTTGTCTACACTCATTCAGCATTGTTCACACCTTCTTAAGTAAGTAATGTCATCTAAAACAATAATCTGTTTCCATTACGTGGGACTGTATCCATAATTGAAGTAGATTCAAGTAAATGATTTTTAGTTCCAAATATTGAGCTGATAAGTCAGCACCAACATTTTGAAGGTCCTAGCAGATTTGCTAAACAACAGGTTTCACATTTTGACTACTTGATGTCCTAGGGACAGTTAGTACAGAACTGTTTGTCATTGCAAAATGCCAAAAAGATTAAGATTATAAGAGAGGGGCTCTGGGATTTAAATCAAATAAAATGTTATTTGTCACATACAAATTGTTAGCAGATGTTAATGCGAGTGAAGCAAAATGCTTGTGCTTCTGGTTCTGGTCCAGACAGTGCAGTAATATCTAACAGGTAATCTAACAATTCCCCAACAACTACCTAAAACACACAAATATAAAAGGGGTGAATGAGAATATGCACATGTAAATATATGGATGAGCGATGGCCGAGCGTCATAGGCAAGGTGCAATAGATGGTATTAAATACAATACAATATAATATACATGTGATATGAGTAATGTAAGATATGTAAACATTATTAAAGTGTCATTATTTAAAGTGGCATTGTTTAAAGTGACTAGTGATCCATTTGAGTGACAGGGTCTCCATGTAGGCAGCAGCCTCTCTGAGTTAGTGATGGCCTTAAGCTCGAAGCTGTTCTTCAGTCTCTCTGTCCCAGCTTTGATTCACCTGTACTGACCTCGCCTTCTGTAGTGGTGTGAACAGGCAGTGGCTCGGGTGGTTGTTGTCTTTGAAGATCTTTTTTGCCTTCTTGTGACATCGGGTGCTATAGGTATCATGGAGGGCAGGTAGTTTGCCCCCAGTGATGCATTGTGCAGACCGCACCACCTTCTTCAGAGCCTTGCGGTTGAGGGTGGAGCAGTTACCATACCAGGCTGTGATACGGCCCGACAGAATGCTCTCGATTGTGGATCTGTAAAAGTTAGTTGGGGTTTTGGGTGGCAAGTCAAATTTCTTCTGCCTCTTGAGGTTGAAGAGGCACTGTAGAACCTTCTTCACCACATTGCCTGTGTGGGTGGACCATTTTAATTTATTGTTGATGTGTACGCAGATGAATTTAAAACTTTCCACTTTCTCCTCTTCTGTCTCTTCGATGTGGATAGGGGGGTGCTCCCTCTGCTGTTTCATGAAGTCCACGATCATCTCCTTTGTTTTGTTGACGTTGAGTGAGAGGTTATTTTCCTGACACCACACTCCGAGTGCCCTCACCTACTCCCTGTCTGCTGTCTCGTTGTTGTTGGTGATCAAGACCACTACTGTTGTGTCATCTGCAAACTTGATGATTGAGTTGGAGGTGTGCATGGCCACGCAGTCATGGATGAACAGGGAGTACATGAGGGGGCTGAGCACACACCCTTGTGGGTCCCCAGTGTTGAGGGTCAGCAAGGTGGAGATGTTGTTTCCTGCCTTCACCACCTGGGGGTGGCCCATCAGAAAGTCCAGGACCCAATTGCACAGGAGTTTTTGAGGCCCAGGGCCTACAGCTTGATGATGAGCGTGGAGGGTACTATGGTGTTAAATGCTGAGCTGTAGTCAATGAACAGCATTCTTACATAGGTATTCCTCTTGTCCAGATGGGATAGGACAGTGTGCAGTGTGATGGTGACTGCATCATCTGTGGACCTGTTTGGGCGATATGCAAACTGAAGTGGGTCTAGGGTGGCCGGTAAGGTGAAGGTGATATGATCTTTAACTAGTCTCTCAAAGCACTTCATGATGACAGAAGTGTTAGCTCTTGTTAGCGGGCCGCAACGGTAGTACTGTTTTATCCTCAAAGCGGGCAAAGAAGGTGATTAGTTTGTCTGGAAGCATGACGTCGGTGTCCATGACGTGGCTGGTTTTCTTTTTGTAGTCCGTGATTTCTTGGAGACCCTGCCACATAAGTCTTGTGTCTGAGCCGTTGAATTGCGACTCCACTTTGTCCCTGTACTGGAATTTCACTTGTTTGATTAACTAGCGGAGAGAATAACTACACTGTTTATATTCAGCCATATTCCAAGACCATTCTCCATGGATAAATGCTGTGGTTAGCACTTTCAGTTTTGCAGCGAATGCCACCATCCATCCACGGTTTCTGATTAGGGTTTTAATAGACACAGTGGGTACAACATCTCCAATGAACTTCCTTATAAATTCACTCACTGAGTCAGTTTACTTTATTAGGTGCCTATTCAGCTTTACGGGAAAGAGTATCATCTGATGTGTCTGGAGTATAATTCTGTAAACATATGTTTTATCAGAACTTCCTGCCCAAGATGCAGTAAACACAATTCATGATTAAGACTTTTCAGGACTGATTAAAATGTAGCATAGTGAAAACTAAGTTTTCATGTTTATTTTCTTTCTTCCAGGACTGATGAAATGTCCGCTACCAAGTTTTTTTAAAATCAATGATTCTGTATCTCTTCCTTTGAAATGCTTTCTGAGGCAGGTGCCTTGGCAGTTAGTATAAAGGTACACACATCCGGCTGTTAAAGGAGCCCCTATTTAAGTAAGGCCTGGCCATTTTGTTTGTTTTGACCTGTTATTGAATGTTTGTTAGTGGTGTTAATACTGATTTGTTGTGTGGTTTTTTGTTTGTTTTTGTTTTAGTGGATACTCACAGTTTAGAAGGATGCACCTTAAAGGGCACACAAATGAACTTTTCTGAAGTATCTATTGTCAGAGTTTTGGTTGCACATGTAAATTCTCTTGATGAGAAAACCCAATGTAAACCTGATACACAAAATATTATCTGAGGTACAGGGAAAGAAAAACTCACTTAATGGGGTTAACCTCTTACATCTATGGGGGCGCTATTTCATTTTTGGATGAAAAACGTTCCCGTTTTAAACAAGATATTTTGTCACAAAAAGATGCTCGACTATGCATATAATTGATAGCATTCGAAAGAAAACACTCTGACGTGTCCAGAAATACCAAGATATTCTCTGTGCGTGCCCTAGAACGTGAGCTTCAGGCAAAACCAAGATGAGATGGCATCCAGGAAATGACAAGGATTTTTTCTGTTTTCCATTGTCTCCTTATATGGCTGTGAATGCGAGAGGAATGAGCCTGCCCTTTCTGTCGTTTCCCCAAGGTGTCTGCAGCATTGTGACGAACAGGCAGATCATTGGAAGATTGACCATAAGAGACCACATTTACCAGGTGTCCGCCCGGTGTCCTGCGCCGAGAAACAACACCTGCCAGTATTTTTCCATGCGATACAGAATAAAGCAAGCTTCCAGAACTGCATATCAATGAAGAGATATGTGAAAAAACACCTTGAGGATTGATTCCAAACAACGTTTGCCATGTTTCGGTCGATATATGGCAGTTAATCCGGAAAAAGTTTTACGTTGTAGGTGACTGAATTTTCGGTTCCATAGCCAGAGCAATGTAAAAACGGAACGATTTCTCCTACACACAGACGCTTTCAGGAAAAACTGCGCATTTGGTATGTAACTGAGAGTCTCCTCATTGAAAACATCAGAAGCTCTTCAAAGGTAAATGATTTTATTTATTTGGTTATCTGGTTTTTGTGAAAATGTTGCGTGCTAAATGCTACTCAAAATGCTATGCTAGCTTTGCATACTCTTACACAAATTAGTCAATTTCTATGGTTCAAAAGCATATTTTGAAAATCTGAGATGACAGTGTTGTTAAGAAAAGGCTAAGCTTGAGAGCAGGCATTATTTTCATTTTATTTGCATTTTCAGAAATCGTTAACGTCTTATGCTAATGAGCCTGAGGCTTTAGTCACAAACCCGGATCCGGGATGGGGAGTTTCAAGAAGTTAAATGACCTCTGACCTCTGTTTTGACTTTCTTGTGAGGCCTGATCACCCTCGGCTATGTTAACACTAGTCATTAGGATGGAGTCAGTCCTAGGTGTGATTGTCTATTTTATGTCTCTAGTCTATTTTACCATTACCTTATGGGATACCATTTTTTTGTTTTTATTTCACCTTTATTTAACCAGGTAAACTAGTTGAGAACAAGTTCTCATTTACAACTGCGACCTGGCCAAGATAGAGCAAAACAGTGCGACAGAAACAACAACATAGAGTTACACATAGAATAAACAAGCGTACAGTCAATAACACAATAAGAAAAAGTCTATCTACAGTGTGTGCAAATGGCATGAGGAGGTAAGGCGATGAATAGGCCATAGTAGCAAAGTAATTACAATTTAGCAGATTAACACTGGAGTGATAGATGAGCAGATGATGATAAGCAGAGGATGGAGTGTAAGTAGTGATACTGGTGTGCAAAAGAGCAGCAATGTAAATAAAAACAATATGGGGATGAGGTAGGTAGATTGGGTGGGCTATTTACAGATGGTCTATGTACAGCTGCAGCGATCGGTTAGCTGCTCAGATAGCTGATGTTTAAAGTTAGTGAGGGAAATGTAAGTCTACAGCTTCAGCGATTTTTGCAATTCGTTCTAGTCACTGGCAGCAGAGAACTGGAAGGAAAGGTGGCCAAAGTAGATGTTGGCTTGGTGGATGACCAGTGAGATATAACTGCTGGAGCACGTGCTACAGGTGGGTGTTGTTATCGTGACCAGTGAGCTGAGATAAGGTGGAGCTTTACCTAGCATAGACTTATAGATGACCTGGAGCCAGTGGCTCTGGCGACAAACATGTAGCGGAGGCCAGCCGACTAGGGCATACAGGTGGCAGTGGTGTGTGGTATAAGGTGCTTTGGTAACAAAACGGATGGCACTGTGATAGACTACATTCAATTTGCTGAGTAGAGTATTGGAAGCTATTTTGTAGATGCCATCGCCAAAGTTGAGGATCGGTAGTATAGTCCGTGTTACTAGGGTAAGTTTGGTGGCGTGAGTGAAGGAGGCTTTGTTGCGAAATAGGAAGCAGATTCTAGATTTGATTTTGGATTGGAGATGTTTGATATGAGTGTGGAAGGAGAGTTTACAGTCCAGCCAGACACCTAGGTACTTATAGGTGTCCACATATTCAAGGTCGGAACCATCCAGGGTGGTGATGCTAGTCGAGCGGGTGGGTGCGGGCAGCAAACAGTTGAAAAGCATGCATTTGGTTTAACCTCTAGCGTCGAGCAATCCCGTATCCGGAAGTGTAATCATAGCCTCAAGCTCATTAGCATAACGCAACGTTAATTATTCATGAAAATCGCAAATGAAATTAAATAAATATATTGGCTCACAAGCTTAGCCTTTTGTTAACAACACTGTCATTTCAGATTTTCAAAATATGCTTTTCAACCATAGCTACACAAGCATTTGTGTAAGAGTATTGATAGCTAGCATAGCATTAAGCCTACCATTCAGCAGGCAACATTTTCACAAAAACAAGAAAAGCATTCAAATAAAATCATTTACCTTTGAAGAATTTCGGATGTTTTCAATGAGGAGACTCTCAGTTAGATAGCAAATGTTCAGTTTTTCCAAAAAGATTATTTGTGTTGGAGAAATCGCTCCGTTTTGTTCATCACGTTTGACTAAGAAAAAAAAAAAAAATTCAGTCATTACAACGCAAAACTTTTTTTCAAATTAACTCCATAATATCGACAGAAACATGGCAAACGTTGTTTAGAATCAATTCTCAAGGTGTTTTTCACATATCTATTTGATGATAAATCATTCGTGGCAGTTGGCTTTCTCCTCTGAACCAAATGGAAAAGTGGACGCAGCTGGAGATTGCGCAATAATTTTGACGGAGGACACCAAGCAGACACCTGGTAAATTTAGTCTCTTATGGGCAATCTTCCAATGATATGCCTACAAATACGTCACAATGCTGCAGACACCTTGGTGAAACGACAGAAAGTGTAGGCTCATTCCTGGCGCATTCACAGCCATATAAGGAGACATTGGAACACAGCGCATTCAAAATCTGGGGCATTTCCTGTATGAAATTTCATCTTGGTTTTGCCTGTAGCATTAGTTATGTGGCACTCACAGACAATATCTTTGCTGTTTTGGAAACGTCAGAGTGTTTTCTTTCCAGAGCTGTCAATTATATGCATAGTCGAGCATCTTTTCGTGACAAAATATCTTGTTTAAAACAGGAACGTTTTTTTATCCAAAAATTAAAAGAGCGCCCCCTATATCAAAGAAGAAAACTAGCGTTTAAGAGCAGTTGGAGGCCACGGAAGGAGTGCTGTAAGATGTTGTTAAGTTAAGATGGAGTCATCAAATGTTGTAATTCCATTTTTTTATATTTTTGATTTAACAGGCATTGAGAAACTGATCTGTCATCAACATGCCACTGGGAACAAAAGCTCAAACTGAAATTAAATTGTGTAAGAAGCATATGTGTAACTCTATGAAGCGAAGGTTTTAAAGTTGGATTGTACAACCCAGAATGAAGGGTTTGAAAGTGTCTGTGGTTTTATGCATTGATTTTGTTTACTTACTACTCTGATTATAGATTTTAGCTTTAGTATGAGGATTGAATTAAATTAGATTCACTCCGGTTCATTATAATAAATCATAATAAAATTATGTATTTTGACATAGAAGATAAAATATAATGCTTACCTTAAAATGTTATAATTATTATCACACAATTGATGAGAGGATGGAATGTGATGGAAATTGTATCTCGTAAAGAGACAGCTTGAAATGTTTTATTTTATCTTGGTGTCATAAATAATTATTGGTTCCTGCCTGTGCTTGGTAAAGATATGGACCCCCTCCTTAGGACAATTTAGCAGAATGCCCTGAATATGTTCTATAAGTTAAGATAGGAGACGGTGCCAGACACATGCAGGAACCAACCATATGAACTATGCCTATGTAACGTGTCTGTAAACAGTATATAAGCTATCTACCGAGACTACCCCGGGAGAGCTCCTAATCGTTGTGTACTTGGTGCATTGAGTTGGTTGGATACTCTCCAGAGCGCTGATAATAAAGAATTGTTCATTTAAGTACATTTAAATGTGTAGAATTTCCATGACATGCCTTTCACTGAGGAGTGGCATCCGTCTGGCCACACTACCATGAATACCTGATTGGTGGAAGCTGCAGAGATGGTTGTTTTTCTGGAAGGTTCTCCCATCTCCACAGAGGAAATCCGGAGCTCTGTCAGAGTGAACATCAGGTTCTTGGTCACCACCCTGACCAAGGCCTTTCTCGCCTGATTGTTCAGTTTGGCCGGGCGGCCAGCTCTAGGAAGAGTGTGCGTGTGTGTTCTCTGTGAGCTTCATCGCTTCCTGCCAGCACATTGTCCTGACACACACTGTAGCCTCTGGAGCCTCCTGACCAGCTGTCCCCTTGCACCCTTTGCACCACTCGACCCTCTAACTGCTTCCCCAGAGCAGAGCTGCAGTGAGTTTCTCCATTGGTTTACTTGTGTTAATCACCCGGTGAAGAACAGAAGGAGCCCCGACTACAGAGAGTTTAACACTATAGCAGATCAGCCAGCTAGCAAAACAAACACACATCAATCACAATCTCTCTGTCTTTCGCTCTCTCGCTCCATGTCTCTCTTTCTCTTTCTCTCTCTTGACTCAGTTTCTGAATCTCTGTATGACTCTCTGGTGATGTATTTTCCTAACATTGTCTCTAAAACCCTCTTTCTCAACAATATCCCTATCACCCTCTCTCAACAATAAAAATGAACAGTAAACATTACACTCACAGACGTTCCAAAAGAATAAGGACATTACAAATGTCATATTATGTATATATATACAGTGTAGTAACGATGTACAAATGGTTAAAGTACAAAATGGAAAATAAATAAGCATAAATGTGGGTTGCATTTACAATGGTGTTTGTTCTTCAGTGGTTGACCTTTTCTTGTGGCAACAGGTCACAAATCTTGCTGCTGTGATGGCACACTGGAAATTTCACCAAGTAGATATGGGAGTTTATCCAAATTGGGTTTGTTTTCAAATTCTTTGTGGATCTGTGTAATCTGAGGGAAATATGTCTCTCTAATATGGTCATACATTGGGCAGGAGGTTAGGAAGTGCAGCTCAGTTTCTACCTCATTTTATGGGCAGTGTGCACATAGCCTGTCTTCTCTTGAGAGCCAGGTCTGTCTATGGCATCCTTTCTCAATAGCAAGGCCATGCTCACTGAGTCTCTACATAATCAAAGCTTTTCTTAAGTTTGGGTCAGTCACAGTGGTCAGGTATTCTAGGCCAAATAGCATTCTAGTTCGTCTGTTTTTTAAAATCTCTATAACAACCCCTCTCTCAACAATATCTCCAAAACCCTCTCTCTCAACAATATCTCTAAAACCCTCTCTCTCAATAATATCTCTGAAACCCTCTCTCTCAACAATATCTCTAAAACACTCTCTCTCAATAATATCTCTGAAACCCTCTCTCTCAACAATATCTCTAAAACACTCTCTCTCAATAATATCTCTGAAACCCTCTCTCTCAACAATATCTCTAAAACCCTCTCTCTCAACAATATCTCTGAAACCTTCTCTCTCAACAATATCTCTAAAACCCTCTCTCTCAACAATATCTCTGAAACTCTCTCTCTCAACAATATCTCTGAAACCATCTCTCTCAACAATATCTCTGAACCCCTCTCTCTCAACAATATCTCTATCACCCTCTCTCTCAACAATATAAATTCAATTCTAAGGGATTTAATGTCATGGGAAACACATGTTAACATTGCCAAAGCATGTGAAGTAGATAATATACAGAAGTGAAAAAAATCAATTAACAGTTAACATTACACTCACAGAAGTTCCAAAAGAATAAAGACATTACAAATGTCATATTATGTATATATACAGTGTTGTAATGTACAAACATAAATATGGGTTCTATTTAGAATATTTCTCACACCCTATCTCTCAATAATATCTCTATCACCCTCTCTCGCAACAATATCTCTATCACCCTCTCTCTCAACAATATCTCTATCACCCTCTCTCTCAATAATATCTCTACCTCTCTCTCTTTCAATAATATCTCTATCACCCTCTCTCTCAATAATATCTCTACCTCTCTTTTTCAATGATGTCTCTCTCTCTCTCTCTTTCAATAATATATGTCACCCTCTCAATAATATCTCTCACTCTCTCTCTCAATAATATCTCTAGCTCTCTCATTTAATAATATATCCATTTATCTGTCTCAATAATCTCTCCCCCTCTCTCTCTCTCTCTCTCTCTCTCTCTCTCTCTCTCTCTCTCTCAATAATCGTTTTATCTTAATAATCTCTCTCTCCCTGTCACACCCTGACCATAGTTTGTTTTGTATGTTTCTATGTTTTGTTTGGTCATGGTGTGATATGAGTGGGCATTCTATGTTATATGTCTAATTTGTCTACTTCTATGTTTGGCCTGATATGGTTCTCAATCAGAGGCAGGTGTTAGTCATTGTCTCTGATTGGGAACCATATTTAGGTAGCCTGTTTTGTGTTGGGTTTGGTGGGTGATTGTTCCTGTTCCTGTGTTAGTTTGCACCAGTTTAGGCTGTTTTGGTTTTCAAGTTACGTTTTTGTTTTTGTATTGATTCGTGTTTCCTTTGTTTCATTAAACATGAATCTCAATAGCCACGCCGCATTTTGGTCCACTCTCCTTCACATAAAGAAAGCCGTTACAGAATCACCCACCACAACAGGACCAAGCGGCGTGACAACAAGCAGCAGCAGCAGTGGGACGGTAAAGTTGGACGGTAAAGGACCTTGGGTACAGCCTGGAGAATATCGCCGCCCCAAAGAAGAGCTGGAGGCGGAGAGGCGCTGGTATGAGGAGGCAGCACGGCGGCGTGAATGGAAGCCCGAGAGTCAGCCACAAAAATGTATTGGGGGGGGGGGCTCACAGGAAGTATGGTGAAGCCAGGTAGGAGACCTGCATCAACTTCCTGTGGTTACCGCGGGGCTAGAGGGACCGGGCAGGCACCGTGTTATGCTGTGAAGCGCACGGTGTCCCCAGTGCGGGTGCATAGCCCGGTGCAATACATTCCAGCTCCGCGTATCGGCTGGGCTAGAGTGGGCATCGAGCCAAGTGCCATGAAGCCGGCTCTACGCATCTGGTCTCCAGTGCGTCTCCTTGGGCCGGCTTACATGGCACCAGCCTTGCGCACGGTGTCCCCGGTTTGCCTGCATAGCCCAGTGCGGGCTATTCCACCTCGCTGCACTGGCAGGGCGACCGGGAGCATTCAACCAGGTAGGGTTGGGCAGGCTCAGTGCTCAAGAGCTCCAGTGCGCCTGCACGGTCCGGGTCTATCCGTCACCACCAGCCCTCCGGTGGCAGCCCCCCACACCAGGCTGTCTCTCCGGCTCATCCGTACAGGTGCTCCCGTCTGTCCAACGCTGCCGGAGCCTTCCTCCTCTCCAGTGCTGCCAGAGTCTCCCGCCTGTCCGGCGCTGCTGCCGGAGTCTCCCCCTGTCCCGCTGCTGCCAGAGTCCCTCTGCCCAGAGCTGTCCAGAGCCCTCTGCCCAGAGCTCCAGAGCCCGCCTGCCCGCTGCTGCCGGAGCCCCTCTGCCCAGAGCTGCCAGAGCCCCTCTGCCCAGAGCTGCCAGAGCCCCTCTGCCCAGAGCTGCCAGAGCCCCTCTGCCCAGAGCTGCCAGAGCCCCTCTGCCCAGAGGCGCCCAGAGCCCTCTGTCCCGAGCAGCCCCTCTGCCCAGCAGCCCCCTCTGCCCAGAGCAGCTGCCCCTCTGTCCAGAGCTGCCAGAGCCCCTCTGCCCAGCAGCTGCCAGAGCCCCTCTGCCCAGAGGCGCCAGAGCCCCTCTGCCCAGAGCTGCCAGAGCCCCTCTGCCCACGAAGTGGACAAGGTGGGGGACTAAAACTGGTGAAGTGGGGGCCACGAGCACCAGAGCCGCCCGAGACAGATGCCCACCCTGACCCTCCCCAATAGGTTCAGGTTTTGCCCCGGAGTCCCGACCTTGGCTGCCCCCTGACCAGTGGGCTTTGTATGTTTCTATGTTTTGTTTGGTCAGGGTGGTTGAGGGACAATGGTTACATGTCTAACACTTCTATGTGGGGGACTAAAACTCAGTCAGAGTGGGGTTAGTCATTATCTCTGATTGGGAACCATATTTAGAGCCGCCTGTTGGGTTTTGTGGGATTGCCCTGTCTTGTGTTAGTTTCCCCAGTTTAGGCTGTTTCGGTTTTCACGTTACGTTTATTGTTTTTGCATTGATTCGTGTTTCATTAAACATGAATCTCAATAGCCACGCCGCATTTTGGTCCGACTCTCCTTCACATAAAGAAAGCCATTACACACTCTCTCTCTCTCTCAATTCAAGGGTTTTATTGGCATGGGAAATGTGTTAACATTGCCAAAGCAAGTAAGGTAGATAATATATAAAGTGAAATAAACAATAAAAATGAACAGTAAACATCACACATCTCTTTCTCCCATTGTGTGGCAATGGCCTTGAGAGTATTTCAAGACCCCTTCATCATTCTTCACATCTTTGTCTCAGTTGGATTATTGTTCCACCACATCTTACATGCAGCTTCTCAAACCAAAGACGAGAAAAGCATGCCACAGAGAGTCTGCCTTTTGTCATCATTCCTCGGCTAAAATAATACAGATCATTTCACACGTGGAACCTCTTAAAATCAGGGAAAATATTTACATTTTTTTGCAGAGATCTCTATTTCATCTCCCTGTCAGTTAGTGTGTAGGCGTATAGCATTTTAATTGAAATGTTAACATATTTACTGGTAAGATTTTGAAGGTTATTGGCAGATGAGATGGGCAAATAAAGTGGATCTTTGAAGAGGCTTGATTTACATGTACCCCCATGTCCCCAACACCAAATGTGGTGTTTTTAACACCTCTGAGTCCCTTGAGCAGCACTTGTTGAGCAGCACTTGTTGAGCAGCACTTGTTAATAAAATACAAATAATACACAACACACACCAGCAACTGCGGTCCTCAACTCAACATAAAAACGTGCAGAGCCCAGTGATTTTTAACAATTCACTGTACGCCTCGCAACATGTTTGGCTTATTTTCATATTCACAGTGTTATTCCTCACCGCATGGCAACAACAAAAACAAACCATTGTTGCCTGAGTGAAATCTTTGGCCACCAACTTGTTTTGGTTGTTTGTCACTTGGAGTGCTGACATGCTCACAATGACTTTTTGTTTTCACAGGGTTAGGTTGTAATACAGGATCAGAGGTCATTATCACACCTACCACCAACTGGGATCTTCAACACAACATCAATAACATGTGTAGAGACCAGTGATTGCCCAGCAACAAAATTACAGCCATCAACAGACTTCTGTCCTGCACATCAAATGTGCTTCTTTTGTGTCTAAACTACAGACCAACTAGGACCATTGGCTGGTATTGCTCTCTCTTTGAAGAGGTTGTCCTGCTTGTTGAGGTTTCCCTTCATGTTGACGTGCTGTGCTCGGTGAACCATCATGTTCTGTGCTACTGTCCAATCACCGCCAGCTACAACGAACAACAAGTGTTCAACCACACTTAAACATGGGAGAACTCAGAGAGCTCACCTCTAAAACTATGCTTTGATACCTAGAGGTGAGTGATTGTCCGTACTACGGATACTGTGGATTCTGTATATGGCTTTAGTATGGTGTGTGTCTTATTTGGCGTTGCCCATAACCGTGTTACGTAAAGTGTTGTTGTAGCTGCTTTAGCATCGAGACCTTCCTCTGATTGACTAACGTGTCTTGTTGTCAGTAGACATGAATATGTTTCTCTGATGTAAGCGTGCAGGATATTGTACTCTTGTGATTTGTGATGGTGGTGTGATTTCTGTTCTTACTGATGAGCTTGTACTGTTCTGCCATTGTGTGGACTCTCCATACTCTCTGCTATTCATATGTGTGTGTGATTGTGTGCATGTCTGTTTACACAGGTTTATGTGTATGTGCTTGTCCAACTGCATGTGCTTTAGCATGTATAGTGTGTGTGTGCTTATTCATGTCTTGTGTGTATGAATGTGTGTGTGCGTATATTTAAGCATGTCTTGTGTGTGTGTGTGTGTGTGTGTGTGTCTGATCTAGACTTGTCTGAATCTTCCCTCCTGTCATGTGTTAACGGTGGACGTGTAATGAGGTTATATATCACTGAGAGGCTGGAGGCTTTCAGCGGGGAGCACGCACCCACCCACTCACCCACACACACACTCACTCACACAATCAGAAACACATTGGGCTTCTCTCCCTCTCCCAAATCCAGTGCTTCTGCCTCACAATCCCAGCAGGACTGACTATAGTACTGTTTCCCCCACACAACCATCCAGATCTGCTGATTGCCTGAGTGAAATGTTTGGCCTCCAACTTGTTTTGGTTGTTTGTCACTCGGAGTGCTGACATGCTCATAATGACGTATGTTTGCACACAGTTAGGTTGCAATACAGTATCATACGTCATCAGTGTATTTGGACTCGTTGTGGTATGGCATTCCTCCACTTCATGTCACAACAGATCACTAAACAAACAATATTTTTCTGTGAAAGGACCCCAGTGTTTCACTCACACGTTTTACCGTAACACAAATTCAAGACAGTGATGCAAATTTAGCGATGTAAGTCAAACATCTCACCAGATGTGGATCACCGGTGTCTGTGAGTGAGGAGGTGTGTTTCTGGTTTTTCGGTGCATTAGTCACGCTTAGGACTGAAGAAAAACACACAGGAAATGACCCAGTTACCTGCAACAGAGAGAGAAAGAGACAGGTTACTACCGTTTATGGCCTTGTTAAGATGACCATTGTTCATGGTCCGGACTGCCATCTCGACCATCTTGAATCCCACCGTACCTTCTCCACTATGCAATCTGGTTTCAGAGCTGGTCAAGGGTGCACCTCAGTGCCTTGCGAAAGTATTCGGCCCCCTTGAACTTTGCGACCTTTTGCCACATTTCAGGCTTCAAACATAAAGATATACAACTGTATTTTTTTGTGAAGAATCAACAACAAGTGGGACACAATCATGAAGTGGAACAACATTTATTGGATATTTCAAACTTTTTTAACAAATCAAAAACTGAAAAATTGGGCGTGCAAAATTATTCAGCCCCCTTAAGTTAATACTTTGTAGCGCCACCTTTTGCTTTGATTACAGCTGTAAGTCGCTTGGGGTATGTCTCTATCAGTTTTGCACATCGAGAGACTGACATTTTTTCCCATTCCTCCTTGCAAAACAGCTCGAGCTCAGTGAGGTTGGATGGAGAGCATTTGTGAACAGCAGTTTTCAGTTCTTTCCACAGATTCTCGATTGGATTCAGGTCTGGACTTTGACTTGGCCATTCTAACACCTCGATATGTTTATTTTTGAACCATTCCATTGTAGATTTTGCTTTATGTTTTGGATCATTGTCTTGTTGGAAGACAAATCTCTGTCCCAGTCTCAGGTCTTTTGCAGACTCCATCAGGTTTTCCTCCAGAATGGTCCTGTATTTGGCTTCATCCATCTTCCCATCAATTTTAACCATCTTCCCTGTCCCTGCTGAAGAAAAGCAGGCCCAAACCATGATGCTGCCACCACCATGTTTGACAGTGGGGATGGTGATGAGCTGTGTTGCTTTTACGCCAAACATAACGTTTTGCATTGTTGCCAAAAAGTTCAATTTTGGTTTCATCTGACCAGAGCACCTTCTTCCACATTTTGGTGTGTCTCCCAGGTGGCTTGTGGCAAACTTTAAACAACACTTTTTATGGATATCTTTAAGAAATGGCTTTCTTCTTGCCACTCTTCCATAAAGGCCAGATTTGTGCAATATACGACTGATTGTTGTCCTATGGACAGAGTCTCCCACCTCAGCTGTAGATCTCTGCAGTTCATCCAGAGTGATCATGGGCCTCTTGGCTGCATCTCTGATCAGTCTTCTCCTTGTATGAGCTGAAAGTTTAGAGGGACGGCCAGGTCTTGGTAGATTTGCAGTGGTCTGATACTCCTTCCATTTCAATATTATCGCTTGCACAGTGGTCCTTGGGATGTTTAAAGCTTGGGAAATCTTTTTGTATCCAAATCCGGCTTTAAACTTCTTCACAACAGTATCTCGGACCTGCCTGGTGTGTTCCTTGTTCTTCATGATGCTCTCTGCGCTTTTAACGGACCTCTGAGACTATCACAGTGCAGGTGCATTTATACGGAGACTTGATTACACACAGGTGGATTGTATTTATCATCATTAGTCATTTAGGTCAACATTGGATCATTCAGAGATCCTCACTGAACTTCTGGAGAGAGTTTGCTGCACTGAAAGTAAAGATGAATAATTTTGCAACTGTAATTTTTCAGTTTTTGATTTGTTAAAAAAGTTTTAAATATCAATAAATGTCGTTCCACTTCATGATTGTGTCCCAGCTGTTGTTGATTCTTCACAAAAAAATACAGTTTTATATCTTTATGTTTGAAGCCTGAAATGTGGCAAAAGGTCGCAAAGTTCAAGGGGGCCGAATACTTTCGCAAGGCACTGTATATAAGGTAGGGCTAAAGTAACTAGACAACAGGATATATAATAATCAGTAGCAGTAGCATATTTGATGAGTCAAAATACTTCATGTGAAAAGGGTCAATGCAGATAGTCCAGGTAACTATTTAACAAACTACACTGAACAAAAATATAAATGAAACAGGCAACAATTTCAAAGATGTTGCTGAGTTACAGTTCACATAAGGAAATCAATCAATAGAAATAAATTCATTAGGCCCTAATCTATGGATTTCACATGACTGAGCAGGGGTGCAGCCATGGGTGGGACATAGGCCTACCCACTGGGGAGCCAAGCCCAGGGCCCAAGCAATAAGAATGAGTTTTTCCCACAAAAGAGCTTTATTAAAGACATGAACACTCCTCAGCAACCCCTCCCCTCCTCAGCAACCCCTCCCCCTCCTCAGATGATCCCTCCCCCTCCTCAGAAACTCCTCCCCCTCCTCAGAATATCCCTCCCCCTCCTCAGCAACCCCTCCCCCTCCTCTGACGATCCCACAGGTAAAGAACCCGGATGTGGAAGTCTGGTCTGACGTGGTTACACGTGGTCTGTGGTTATGAGGCCGGTTGGACATACTGCCATATTCTCTAAAACGACATTGGAGACGGCTTATGGTAGAGAAATTAACATAAAATTACCTGGCAACAGCTCTGGTAGACATTCCTTCAGTCAGCATGCCAATTGCATGCTCCCTCAAAACTTGAGACGTCTGTGACATTGTGTTGTGTGACAAAACGGCACATTTTAGAGTTGCATTTTATTGTCCCCAGCACAAGGTGCACCTGTGTAATGATCATGCTGTTTAATCAGCTTCTTGATGTGCCACACCTGTCAGGTGGATGGATTATCTTGGCAAAGGAGAAATGCTCACTAACAGAGATGTAAACATATTAGTGCACAAAAGAGAAATACATTTTGAGAGAAATAAGCTTTTCTGATCTTTTATTTCAGCTCATGAAACATGGGACCATGAACTGTTGTTTCATATAACAAATGAATTGTTCATGTTGCATTTCTATTTTTGTTCAGTGTAGATCACCATAGGATAGACCGTACAGTACATCAGTATCCTTCTGTCAGACATACACACACTGGCACCAGGCACACAGACACGTAGGAGAAGCACATACTTGTAGACAGGTGTTTCTGACCTCAAAGGAATCTGACGTCAGAGGTGGGGTGTCAGAGGTCAGGGTCACGAATAGCTCCGGACATTGTCTGACAGGTATATGACTATCTTGAAATAAACCAGGCAACATTCCACTACAGGTTAGCTGGATAGCATGGATAAGGCCTGGAGACAGTTAACAAAGGAAATATCTTAAGAACAGAACTGACAGATGCTATGGGAACAGTTATCTTGTCTTCCCCGGAGTATGTGGAACATTGACTAGATTGGATGAAAACTCTGTGTCTCAGGTTTAAATCAAAGGCACCTGTCTCACTTCAGAGGTTTCACAGCATTTTAGATTAGTTTGGACATTTTGTTGGCACAGCTCTAGTCCATCCCCTCTCTTTTTTACCCTCCCTCCCTCGTTCTTTCTCTCCCTCCTCACTCTCTCTCTCCATTTCTCTATCCATCCCTTTCTTCCCCTCCCTCCCTCGTTCTTTCTCTCCCCCCTCCCTCTCTCTCTGGCCTCCCATCCTTTGCCCAGTACAGAGGGACAGAGGTGGTATTGTGCTGTACAGAGGGACAGAGGTGGTATTGTGCTGTACAGAGGGACAGAGGTGGTATTGCCCAGTACAGAGGGACAGAGGTGGTATTGCCCAGTACAGAGGGACAGAGGTGGTATTGCCCAGTACAGAGGGACAGAGGTGGTATTGCCCAGTACAGAGGGACAGAGGTGGTATTGCCCAGTACAGAGGGACAGAGGTGGTATTGTGCTGTACAGAGGGACAGAGGTGGTATTGCCCAGTACAGAGTGTCAGAGGTGGTATTGTCCAGATCAGAGTGTCAGAGGTGGTCTTGCCCCCAGTACAGAGGGACAGAGGTGGTATTGCCCAGTACAGAGGGACAGAGGTGGTATTGCCCAGTACAGAGGGACAGAGGTGGTATTGTGCTGTACAGAGGGACAGAGGTGGTATTGCCCAGTACAGAGGGACAGAGGTGGTATTGCCCAGTACAGAGGGACAGAGGTGGTATTGCCCCCAGTACAGAGGGACAGAGGTGGTATTGCCCAGTACAGAGGGACAGAGGTGGTATTGCCCAGTACAGAGGGACAGAGGTGGTATTGTCCAGTACAGAGGGACAGAGGTGGTATTGCCCAGTACAGAGGGACAGAGGTGGTATTGTCCAGTACAGAGGGACAGAGGTGGTATTGTCCAGTACAGAGGGACAGAGGTGGTATTGCCCAGCACAGAGGGACAGAGGTGGTATTGTCCAGTACAGAGGGACAGTGGTGGCATTGCCCAGTACAGAGGGACAGAGGTGGTATTGCCCAGTACAGAGGGACAGAGGTGGTATTGCCCAGTACAGAGGGACAGAGGTGGTATTGCCCCCAGTACAGAGGGACAGAGGTGGTATTGCCCCCAGTACAGAGGGACAGAGGTGGTATTGCCCAGTACAGAGGGACAGAGGTGGTATTGCCCCCAGTACAGAGGGACAGAGGTGGTATTGCCCAGTACAGAGGGACAGAGGTGGTATTGCCCCCAGTACAGAGGGACAGAGGTGGTATTGTCCAGTACAGAGGGACAGAGGTGGTATTGCCCAGTACAGAGGGACAGAGGTGGTATTGTGCTGTACAGAGGGACAGAGGTGGTATTGCCCAGTACAGAGGGACAGAGGTGGTATTGCCCAGTACAGAGGGACAGAGGTGGTATTGTGCTGTACAGAGGGACAGAGGTGGTATTGCCCAGTACAGAGGGACAGAGGTGGTATTGCCCAGTACAGAGGGACAGAGGTGGTATTGTGCTGTACAGAGGGACAGAGGTGGTATTGCCCAGTACAGAGGGACAGAGGTGGTATTGCCCAGTACAGAGGGACAGAGGTGGTATTGCCCAGTACAGAGGGACAGAGGTGATATTGCCCAGTACAGAGGGACAGGGATGGTATTGCCCAGTACAGAGGGACAGAGGTGGTATTGCCCAGTACAGAGGGACAGAGGTGGTATTGCCCAGTACAGAGGGACAGAGGTGGTATTGTGCTGTACAGAGGGACAGAGGTGGTATTGCCCAGTACAGAGGGACAGAGGTGGTATTGTCCAGTACAGAGGGACAGAGGTGGTATTGCCCCCAGTACAGAGGGACAGAGGTGGTATTGCCCAGTACAGAGGGACAGAGGTGGTATTGCCCAGTACAGAGGGACAGAGGTGGTATTGTGCTGTACAGAGGGACAGAGGTGGTATTGCCCAGTACAGAGGGACAGAGGTGGTATTGCCCAGTACAGAGGGACAGAGGTGGTATTGCCCCCAGTACAGAGGGACAGAGGTGGTATTGCCCAGTACAGAGGGACAGAGGTGGTATTGCCCAGTACAGAGGGACAGAGGTGGTATTGTCCAGTACAGAGGGACAGAGGTGGTATTGCCCAGTACAGAGGGACAGAGGTGGTATTGTCCAGTACAGAGGGACAGAGGTGGTATTGTCCAGTACAGAGGGACAGAGGTGGTATTGCCCAGCACAGAGGGACAGAGGTGGTATTGTCCAGTACAGAGGGACAGTGGTGGCATTGCCCAGTACAGAGGGACAGAGGTGGTATTGCCCAGTACAGAGGTGGTATTGACAGAGGGACAGAGGTGGTATTGCCCCCAGTACAGAGGGACAGAGGTGGTATTGCCCCCAGTACAGAGGGACAGAGGTGGTATTGCCCAGTACAGAGGGACAGAGGTGGTATTGCCCCCAGTACAGAGGGACAGAGGTGGTATTGCCCAGTACAGAGGGACAGAGGTGGTATTGCCCCCAGTACAGAGGGACAGAGGTGGTATTGTCCAGTACAGAGGGACAGAGGTGGTATTGCCCAGTACAGAGGGACAGAGGTGGTATTGTGCTGTACAGAGGGACAGAGGTGGTATTGCCCAGTACAGAGGGACAGAGGTGGTATTGCCCAGTACAGAGGGACAGAGGTGGTATTGTGCTGTACAGAGGGACAGAGGTGGTATTGCCCAGTACAGAGGGACAGAGGTGGTATTGCCCAGTACAGAGGGACAGAGGTGGTATTGTGCTGTACAGAGGGACAGAGGTGGTATTGCCCAGTACAGAGGGACAGAGGTGGTATTGCCCAGTACAGAGGGACAGAGGTGGTATTGCCCAGTACAGAGGGACAGAGGTGGTATTGCCCAGTACAGAGGGACAGAGGTGGTATTGCCCAGTACAGAGGGACAGAAGTGGTATTGCCCAGTACAGAGGGACAGAGGTGGTATTGCCCAGTACAGAGGGACAGAGGTGGTATTGCCCAGTACAGAGGGACAGAGGTGGTATTGCCCAGTACAGAGGGACAGAGGTGGTATTGCCCAGTACAGAGGGACAGAGGTGGTATTGCCCAGTACAGAGGGACAGAGGTGGTATTGCCCAGTACAGAGGGACAGAGGTGGTATTGTGCTGTACAGAGGGACAGAGGTGGTATTGCCCAGTACAGAGGGACAGAGGTGGTATTGTCCAGTACAGAGGGACAGAGGTGGTATTGCCCCCAGTACAGAGGGACAGAGGTGGTATTGCCCAGTACAGAGGGACAGAGGTGGTATTGCCCAGTACAGAGGGACAGACAGACAGAGGGACAGAGGTGGTATTGTCCAGTACAGAGGGACAGAGGTGGTATTGCCCAGTACAGAGGGACAGAGGTGGTATTGCCCAGTACAGAGGGACAGAGGTGGTATTGCTCCCAGTACAGAGGGACAGAGGTGGTATTGCCCAGTACAGAGTGAAAGAGGTGGTATTGTCCAGTACAGAGGGACAGAGGTGGTATTGCCCAGTACAGAGGGACAGAGGTGGTATTGCACAGTACAGAGGGACAGAGGTGGTATTGCCCCCAGTACAGAGGGACAGAGGTGGTATTGTCCAGTACAGAGGGACAGAGGTGGTATTGCCCAGTACAGAGGGACAGAGGTGGTATTGCCCAGTACAGAGGGACAGAGGTGGTATTGCCCAGTACAGAGGGACAGAGGTGGTATTGCCCCCAGTACAGAGGGACAGAGGTGGTATTGCCCAGTACAGAGGGACAGAGGTGGTATTGTCCAGTACAGAGGGACAGAGGTGGTATTGCCCAGTACAGAGGGACAGAGGTGGTATTGCCCAGTACAGAGGGACAGAGGTGGTATTGCCCCCAGTACAGAGGGACAGAGGTGGTATTGCCCAGTACAGAGGGACAGAGGTGGTATTGCCCAGTACAGAGGGACAGAGGTGGTATTGCCCCCAGTACAGAGGGACAGAGGTGGTATTGCCCAGTACAGAGGGGCAGAGGTGGTATTGCCCAGTACAGAGGGACAGAGGTGGTATTGTCCAGTACAGAGGGACAGAGGTGGTATTGCCCAGTACAGAGGGACAGAGGTGGTATTGCCCAGTACAGAGGGACAGAGGTGGTATTGCCCAGTACAGAGGGACAGAGGTTGTATTGCCCAGTACAGAGGGACAGAGGTGGTATTGCCCCCAGTACAGAGGGACAGAGGTGGTATTGCCCAGTACAGAGGGACAGAGGTGGTATTGCCCCCAGTACAGAGGGACAGAGGTGGTATTGTCCAGTACAGAGGGACAGAGGTGGTATTGCCCAGTACAGAGGGACAGAGGTGGTATTGCCCAGTACAGAGGGACAGAGGTGGTATTGCCCAGTACAGAGGGACAGAGGTGGTATTGCCCCCAGTACAGAGGGACAGAGGTGGTATTGTCCAGTACAGAGGGACAGAGGTGGTATTGTCCAGTACAGAGGGACAGAGGTGGTATTGCCCCCAGTACAGAGGGACAGAGGTGGTATTGCCCCCAGTACAGAGGGACAGAGGTGGTATTGTCCAGTACAGAGGGACAGAGGTGGTATTGTGCTGTACAGAGGGACAGAGGTGGTATTGCCCAGTACAGAGGGACAGAGGTGGTATTCTCCAGTACAGAGGGACAGAGGTGGTATTGCCCAGTACAGAGGGACAGAGGTGGTATTGCCCCCAGTACAGAGGGACAGAGGTGGTATTGTGCTGTACAGAGGGACAGAGGTGGTATTGCCCAGTACAGAGGGACAGAGGTGGTATTGCCCAGTACAGAGGGACAGAGGTGGTATTGCCCCCAGTACAGAGGGACAGAGGTGGTATTGCCCAGTACAGAGGGACAGAGTTGGTATTGCCCCCAGTACAGAGGGACAGAGGTGGTATTGTCCAGTACAGAGGGACAGAGGTGGTATTGCCCAGTACAGAGGGACAGAGGTGGTATTGCCCAGTACAGAGGGACAGAGGTGGTATTGCTCCCAGTACAGAGGGACAGAGGTGGTATTGCCCAGTACAGAGGGAAAGAGGTGGTATTGTCCAGTACAGAGGGACAGAGGTGGTATTGCCCAGTACAGAGGGACAGAGGTGGTATTGCCCCCAGTACAGAGGGACAGAGGTGGTATTGCCCCCAGTACAGAGGGACAGAGGTGGTATTGTCCAGTACAGAGGGACAGAGGTGGTATTGCCCAGTACAGAGGGACAGAGGTGGTATTGCCCAGTACAGAGGGACAGAGGTGGTATTGCCCAGTACAGAGGGACAGAGGTGGTATTGCCCCCAGTACAGAGGGACAGAGGTGGTATTGCCCAGTACAGAGGGACAGAGGTGGTATTGTCCAGTACAGAGGGACAGAGGTGGTATTGCCCAGTACAGAGGGACAGAGGTGGTATTGCCCAGTACAGAGGGACAGAGGTGGTATTGCCCCCAGTACAGAGGGACAGAGGTGGTATTGCCCAGTACAGAGGGACAGAGGTGGTATTGCCCAGTACAGAGGGACAGAGGTGGTATTGCCCCCAGTACAGAGGGACAGAGGTGGTATTGCCCAGTACAGAGGGACAGAGGTGGTATTGCCCAGTACAGATGGACAGAGGTGGTATTGTCCAGTACAGAGGGACAGAGGTGGTATTGCCCAGTACAGAGGGACAGAGGTGGTATTGCCCAGTACAGAGGGACAGAGGTGGTATTGCCCAGTACAGAGGGACAGAGGTGGTATTGCCCAGTACAGAGGGACAGAGGTGGTATTGCCCCCAGTACAGAGGGACAGAGGTGGTATTGCCCAGTACAGAGGGACAGAGGTGGTATTGCCCCCAGTACAGAGGGACAGAGGTGGTATTGTCCAGTACAGAGGGACAGAGGTGGTATTGCCCAGTACAGAGGGACAGAGGTGGTATTGCCCAGTACAGAGGGACAGAGGTGGTATTGCCCAGTACAGAGGGACAGAGGTGGTATTGCCCCCAGTACAGAGGGACAGAGGTGGTATTGTCCAGTACAGAGGGACAGAGGTGGTATTGTCCAGTACAGAGGGACAGAGGTGGTATTGCCCCCAGTACAGAGGGACAGAGGTGGTATTGCCCCCAGTACAGAGGGACAGAGGTGGTATTGTCCAGTACAGAGGGACAGAGGTGGTATTGTGCTGTACAGAGGGACAGAGGTGGTATTGCCCAGTACAGAGGGACAGAGGTGGTATTCTCCAGTACAGAGGGACAGAGGTGGTATTGCCCAGTACAGAGGGACAGAGGTGGTATTGCCCCCAGTACAGAGGGACAGAGGTGGTATTGTCCAGTACAGAGGGACAGAGGTGGTATTGCCCCCAGTACAGAGGGACAGAGGTGGTATTGCCCCCAGCACAGAGGGACAGAGGTGGTATTGCCCAGTACAGAGGGACAGAGGTGGTATTACATTTACATTTACATTTAAGTCATTTAGCAGACGCTCTTATCCAGAGCGACTTACAATTCTCCAGTACAGAGGGACAGAGGTGGTATTGCCCAGTACAGAGGGACAGAGGTGGTATTGTCCAGTACAGAGGGACAGAGGTGGTATTGTCCAGTACAGAGGGACAGAGGTGGTATTGCCCAGTACAGAGGGACAGAGGTGGTATTGCCCCCAGTACAGAGGGACAGAGGTGGTATTTTCCAGTACAGAGGGACAGAGGTGGTATTGCCCAGTACAGAGGGACAGAGGTGGTATTGCCCCCAGTACAGAGGGACAGAGGTGGTATTGTCCAGTACAGGGGGACAGAGGTGGTATTGTCCAGTACAGAGGGACAGAGGTGGTATTCTCCAGTACAGAGGGACAGAGGTGGTATTCTCCAGTACAGAGGGACAGAGGTGGTATTGCCCAGTACAGAGGGACAGAGGTGGTATTGCCCCCAGTACAGAGGGACTTTCTTCTGACTTCCCCTGCAGATCTCCTGAGTCTTGGACGTGGCTTTTGCAGCAAAGTCACGGTTATGTAAGCTGAGCTCAGACAACGCCATTCTGCACTCACTGTTCTGTCTCTTCCTGCGGCTTCATCACTGATCACCCTCACAGACTACATGCGGGGAGGACGGGTGGGAGGGAGATGTCAGGAGGTGGGTAGAGGAGGAAAAAGGTTGGAGGAGGTGGAAGGAGGTGGAGGGAGGAACAGCAGTTGTAGAGGTTGAACAGGGGGACGGGGCTTGGCCAGGTACAGGTACAGGGGCAGGATAGTAAAACGTTCCCCATTGTCATTGAAATGCTCTCTGTCGACTTCTGGACCTGGCACCTCTGTATGTCCACTTCCTGTAACACTTAGCCCTCAGATAAACCCTGACACACCAGTCTATGGCTGGCTTACTGGACAGGACAAAGAGACAAAGAATCTACATTTTTACAACCTTAATTATAGCCATTTTGTGTCCTTAGTCCTTAGTCCTTGATGTCTAATGCAAATTAACAAAGACATTGTGTATTTTCCTATTTTGATATAAATATAGTTGTTCCTCGTTTATAAACTCTGAATTATAACATTGAAAGGAAAGCAGTTTGTTGCAACATAACACATCCCACTGGGCACAGATGTCAATTCAATGCGTATTCCACATTGGATCAACGTCATTTCAATCAACGTTAATTCAACCAGTGTGTGCCCAGTGGGATATCGTTATGTGAGTATTGACTCTGTAGCACCATAACACATACCTTTATATGGATATTGGAGAACGAAGCCTGTGTCCTGGAATATGACAGTGGTTAGGGACTTCCTGTTTGAATAGACCCGCCCCCTCTGCCCAAGCATAGTTCATGTCTCGTGTGATGGCATGTGGGATGGAACCTCAGTGCCAGAGGGGCGGAGCTCCTGGTAACACACCCCATCCCAGAGGCCTGGTTCTGGCAGAACTTTGCTGGACGACTGACTGCTGGCAGTCTGGACCCAGACAGACACACACATGCACACACTCAATCACATGCGCATACACACGCACATGTGCCCAAGTATGTACGCAAGCACACACTCACGTTACCACGCACGTTACCACACACTCACTGTGCCCAATGGTGATAAACATCGATGGATGAGTCTGCAGTTCAAAGGCACTTTTATGGTGCAGCACTAATATACCAGCACGTGTTTGTGATGGGTGGGTGACATGTTGCCAAAATGCCATGTTTGGGGGCTTGCTCATAGTAGGCGGGTTACGTGCATGTAGTGACCAAAGTTGCACGTGTTGGTGGCGCTTTTGGAGTTGAGTTGAGATTGTGTGAGAGAGGAATGAGAGAGGAATGAGAGAGGAATGAGAGGGGTGAGAGAAGGATGAGAGAAGGATGAGAGAGGAATGAGAGAGGAATGAGAGAGGGATGAGAGAGAGATGAGAGAGGGATGAGAGAGGAATGAGAGGGGTGAGAGAAGGATGCGAGAGGGATGAGAGAGGGATGAGAGAGAGATGAGAGAGGGATGAGAGGGGTGAAAGAGGGATGAGAGAGGGATGAGAGATAGAGAGGGATGTGAGAGTGATGAGAGAGGGATGAGAGAGATGAGAGAGTGATGAGAGAGGATGAGAGAGGGATGAGAGAGAGATGAGAGAGAGATGAGAGAGGGATGAGAGAGAGATGAGAGAGAGATGAGAGAGTGATGAGAGAGGGATGAGAGAGAGATGAGAGAGTGATGAGAGAGGGATGAGAGAGAGATGAGAGAGAGATGAGAAAGAGAGAGAGATGACAAAGAAAGGAAAGGGAGAAATAGAGAATAGATGCAATGAAAAATCATAGAAAAAACATACAGAAAGAATGAAAGTGGGATGAAAGAGAGAGAAAGAGAGAGAGAGAGAAAGAGAGAGAGAGAAAGAGAGAGAGAGATATAGGGAGAGAGAGAGAAAGAGAGAGAGTCAGAGAGAGAGAGAAAGAGAGAGAGAGACAGAGAGAGAGAGAGAGAAAGAGAGAGAGAGACAGGGAGAGAGAGAGATAAAGAGAGAGAGTCAGAGAGAGAGAGAGACAGAGAGAGAGAGAGGGGGAGAGAGGGAGAAAGACAGAGAGAGAGAGAGAGAGAGAGAGAGAGAGAGAGAGAGAGAGAGAGAGAGAGAGAGAGAGAGAGAGAGAGAGAGAGAGAGAGAGAGAGAGAGAGAGAGAGAGAGAGAGAGAGAGAGAGAGAGAGAGAGAGAGGGGAGAGAGACAGAGAGAGAGTCAGAGAGAGAGAGAGAGACAGAGAGAGAGAGAGGGGGGAGAGAGAGGGAGAGAGACAGAGAGAGAGAGAGAGAGAGAGAGAGAGAGAGAGAGAGAGAGAGAGAGAGAGAGAGAGAGAGAGAGACAGAGAGAGAGAGAGAGAGAGAGAGAGAGAGAGAGAGAGAGAGAGAGAGTGAGGGAGAGAGAGAGAGAGAGAGAGAGAGAGAGTGTGTGGGTGTGACAGCAAGTAAAAGAGCTCTGTTCTCTGTGGGAGAGTGAGAAAAAAGAAAGGGGGTGTGTTTGTCTCCCTGTGTCCCCTCCCTCTGTATGTATATATGCTGCAGGCTGGTCTCCCTGGATCCCAGAGCACAGCATAGAGCCCCAGAGCAACCAGCCCCTCAGCCCCAGACAGAGCCTGTCCAGTGTGCTGCACTAGTCCTGAGACCCACCAGCTCAGGGAAGTAGTCCAGCCACCATAGACAGTTCTCAGAATCACACAGACCAAGGAGAATGACTTCACTGTTCTAGTTCTACTGTTCAAGTTCAACAGTTCTAGTCGTATACCAAGGTCAGTCTGTGAGCTAGTCCGGAGCTGGTTGATATTTACACTGAAATTCTCCAGTACTGTAGTCCAGTGGCTCACCTTAGTCCTCCTCTTGGTCCTGAACTGAGATCCTTTAGTGGAGCACCTGAGCAGATCTACACAAGTCAAGTGTATCTAGTGAGACCCACCAGCCAGTCCTTTTTACCTGAGACCTCTGCAGATCAGCTACAACAATGCAGCTTTCACACCCCTTCCTCCTCTTCCTCCTCTTCATCGTTGGGATGGCGCTGGCCAGCTCGTCCACGGCTCGGAGAAGCAGAGGTACGTGACATCTGCATCACCATGATGAACCCTTACAGTTGACTTCTGACCAATACAATGGTATTTGAATTGCTTGGCTTGCACTAAACTGAAGCATGCAGATAGAAAACAATGGAAATGATAGGACTTTAACTGGTGAAATAGAGCGCACAGTCTGCAGTTATCCAATGTTTACTTATCACGGGTTGACTGTACATCAAATAGCATGAATGATGATGTACATGAAATGAAACACATGTACACATGCAGGTGAATGAAATGTGGACACCCCATACTATAATCACATTGCATTTTATGATGCTGACCGCTCAGTATCATGTAGAATTGTTGGACCAAACTGGAGACTGGTGTTTTATCATCATCAGATAGGGCTAAATATCAACCTACAACTTGTATGGATCCTGTAGTGATTGTGGGTTCATATAATATTGCTAAACATCATTTTTCTATCCTTTTTTTAACTAGGCAAGTCAGTTAAGAACACATTATTATTTACAATGACAGCCTTGGAACAGCAGGTTAACTGCCTGTTCAGGGGCAGAACGACAGATTTTTAGCTCATCAGCCCAGGGATTCAATCCAGCAACCTTTCAGTTACTGGCCCAACGCTCTAACCACTAGGCTACCCGCCACCCCATTGATGTCATAAGGTGAATTCACCAATTTGTAAGTCGCTCTGGATAAGAGCGTCTGCCAAATGACTTAAATGTAATGTAAATGTACTGCAGTGTTGAATCTAAATCTGGAATAGGACTGTTATTGTAATGCTTACGATGAGACTATGTCCACTGAGACCATGCTGCAAAACAATCTGTGTACTTCACACTATGTGGTTGTGATTGTGGTCTATGTACACTATGATTAATGCTATGCAATTGTTGTTATAAACTGGGTGGTTTGAGCTGATTGGCTGACAGCCATGGTATATCAGACCGTATACCAGGGGTATGACAAAACATGTATTTTTACTGCTCTAATTACATGGTAACCAGTTTATAACAACTATAAGGCAACTAGGGGGTTTATGGTATATGACCAATATACCACGACTAAGGGCTGTATCCAGGCACTCCGCGTTGCGTCGTGCATCAGAATAGCCCTTACCTGTGGTATATTGGCTATATACCACACCCCCTTGGGCCTTGTTGCTTAATCATACTGTATATTGGATGGTATGTGATGTGGTTGTTAATATATCATGTGTTATTGCATTTGACCATTATCGTATGGCAGCCGAAACGTGCTGCCCTGCATATGTTGCCGTGACAACCACAGGTGGCCGTTGCCTTGTCCCATATTGCCTGGAAAGCTAGTGGTTCTGTAAATGTGTGCCTAGACACATGCACTCAATTGAGGGATAAAGTTTGTCCTATAGATACACAGTAGAATACAGTACTCTGTGTCTTCTGTAGGCCTACTGTACATCATGTTGAAAATCCATGGACTGTCTTTAGTTGACCCGGAGCAAGGTGTTCCAAGGTGTTCACTATTCACAACTGGTCGTGTCCAAAATTGTGCTTGTGCTGGATTTTTTAAGAGTCACGTGAGTTTGTCCTATTTCCGTGAAACAAGGTGGGCAGGCGAGGGTAAGAGAGATTAACTCCTACTAATAGTGTCCAGTCTTTACAAATTAAAGTGTTTCCAGGTTACAGGTCAGGGCTGTGGCAGTTTGGTCCTTTTTGCAATGTGCCATGTTGTTGATGCACTATATATCTATTTGTGTATGTTAGGTGTATTAAATACTGATGAAGACAGCATGGCTGTTGAAACGATGGAATTAAATTCTTGCATCTGAGCTCCTACAGTGTGCGACTCTCCTTTAATTTTTCAGTTGTATGTGCTCTTACAGTCTGAGGGATGGAGGGATGGATAAGAGAGCTAGAAAGATAGAGGGATGGATGAGAAAGGGCTGGACAGATGGAGGGTTTGATGAGAGAGGGCTGGATAGATGGAGAGATGGCTGAGAGAGGGCTAGATAGATGGAGGGATTGATGAGAGAGGGCTAGACAGATGGAGGGATGGCTGAGAGAGGGCTGGATAGATGGAGGGATTGATGAGAGAGGGCTAGACAGATGGAGGGATGGCTGAGAGAGGGCTAGACAGATGGAGGGATGGCTGAGAGAGGGCTGGATAGATGGAGGGATTGATGAGAGAGGGCTAGACAGATGGAGGGATTGCTGAGAGAGGGCTGGATAGATGGAGGGATTGATGAGAGAGGGCTAGATAGATGGAGGGATGGCTGAGAGAGGGCTAGATAGATGGAGGGATGGCTGAGAGAGGGCTAGACAGATGGAGAGATGGCTGAGAGAGGGCTGGATAGATGGAGGGATTGATGAGAGAGGGCTAGACAGATGGAGGGATGGCTGAGAGAGGGCTGGATAGATGGAGGGATTGATGAGAGAGGGCTAGATAGATGGAGGGATGGCTGAGAGAGGGCTGGATAGATGGAGGGATGGCTGAGAGATAGATAGACAGATGGAGGGATGATTGGAGAGCAATTGAGGGAGATGAAGGAAGGGAGAGTTGGGAAAAGAGAAAAATGTTTTTGCCACCGCAGAAAATAGCTGTAGTTGAGCCAGATGTGGGATATATAGTATGAGATCAGATCAGATGTGGGATATATAGTATGAGATCAGATCAGATGTGGGAGATATAGTATGAGATCAGATCAGATGTGGGCTATATAGTATGAGATCAGATCAGATGTGGGATATATAGTATGAGATCAGATCAGATGTGGGATATATAGTATGAGATCAGATCAGATGTGGGATATATAGTATGAGATCAGATCAGATGTGGGATATATAGTATGAGATCAGATCAGATGTGGGATATATAGTATGAGATCAGATCAGATGTGGGAGATATAGTATGAGATCAGATCAGATGTGGGAGATGTAGTACGAGATCAGGCAGACCAGTGCAGATCATAGTGTGGGAGTGTTAGCTCAGGCACGGCTCTCTCTAGCTGGGTTGTGAGGTAAAGCTCTCCTCCCTGAGAACCTGGAGCACGGCTGGGCTGTGAGGTAAAGCTCTCCTCCCTGAGAACCTGGAGCATGGCTGGGCTGTGAGGTAAAGCTCTCCTCCCTGAGAACCTGGAGCATGGCTTGGCTGTGAGGTAAAGCTCTCCTCCCTGAGAACCTGGAGCTTGGCTGGGCTGTGAGGTAAAGCTCTCCTCCCTGAGAACCTGGAGCATGGCTGGGCTGTGAGGTAAAGCTCTCCTCCCTGAGAACCTGGAGCATGGCTGGGCTGTGAGGTAAAGCTCTCCTCCCTGAGAACCTGGAGCATGGCTGGGCTGTGAGGTAAAGCTCTCCTCCCTGGCGTAAAGCCCCCTAAAGCTTATCAAACCCCACACCCTCCGCTGTCCCCCATTGGAGTTATGTGATACTGTAGGTGAGGCCTCACTCTTTTTGTTCTGAGGCGGAACCATTCTTCCCCAGCTCTTCACCTTCTCATTCCCAGGATGGAAACCTGAGAGCCAAACACCAGCAGAGCGATATTTTTTTATATTTTTTTATTTAACCTTTATTTAACCAGGAGGGGCTCATTGAGATTTAAAATATATTTTTCAAGAGATGAAAAACATTGACAGGTCAGGGAATCGGTCTCAAGATCATTCATGAGTGATTTAAGAACACTAATCGGGACAAGTTCTTCCCATTTAAAAGTATTTTGTAAGGTGTTCCAAGACGATGGCGCAGAGTACATAAAAGCCCTTTTACCAAATTCAGTTCGGACATTTGGAACAGTTAGCAGGATAAAGTCCAGCGAACGAAGAGCGTACCCACCACATTTCTGAACAATATAAATGGCCAAATTAAAAGGTAGTAAACCCAAAATGGCTTTGTAAATATAAATAAAGCTTTTGTAAGAGACGAGGCACAACAGTAAATAACAGTGTCATCAGCATAAAAATGAAGTTTTGCATTTTGGACATTTTTGTCGAAATCATTTATATAAATTGTGAATAAGAGAGGACCAAGTCCAGAGCCTTGGGGCACACCATTAAAGACAGAACATTTAACAGACATAAGCCCATCAAATTGAGTGCACTGAGTTCTATCAGACAGATAGTTAACAAACCATGCAACTGCATGCTCTGAAAGACCTACACTCGACGATCTCTGCCTTAGTATAGCATGATCAACTGTATCAACAGCCTTAGAGAGATCAATACAAAGTGAGACACAGTGCTGTTTTTTGTCAAGGGCTTCAGTGATATCATTTAAAACCTTCATGGCTGCTGTAATTGTGCTATGCTTCTTCCTGAAGCCCGATTGGTACATTGATAAAATATAGTTAGTAAATAAAAACTCACAAGGGTTTCAAGTATTTTCACCAGGGGTGACAGCATTGAGATTGGCCTATAATTATTTAAAAGAGTTGGATCTCCCCTTTTAAAAGTGGTCGGACAAATGCTGATTTCCAGATCTTTGGAATTTCATTACATTCCAGGGTTATATTGAACAGAGATGTAAGTGGTTCAGCTATGAAGTCAGCTGCCATATTTAAAGAGCAGAGATCCAAAAGATCAGGACCTGCAGGCTTTCTCGGATCTAAGGATTTCAGGGCTTTATGTACCACCTGCACTGAGAATGGCAAAAAGCTAAAAGAATGACCAGCTCTCACTGGTTCATCCACACAGGGTTGTACAGAGACAGAGGACACTGAACCAAACAGCCTACCAGATGATACAAAGTGCTCATTGAAACAATTCAGCATTTCAGTTTTGTCATATACAGCAACAGAGTCCTTCAAAACACATGACGGTAAATCATTAACATTACTGTTACCAGACATAGACCTAATAGCCTTCCTAAACCTTCTAGGGTCATTCAGGTTATCAGTGGTAACAGACATAAAATATTCAGAATTGGCCGACATAAAATCAACTACAGCCACAGAGCCCCACAGTCTTCAACTAGACTAAAGTTAAAGAGCCCCACAGTCTTCAACTAGACTAAAGTTAAAGAGCCCCACAGTCTTCAACTAGACTAAAGTTAAAGAGCCCCACAGTCTTCAACTAGACTAAAGTTAAAGAGCCCCACAGTCTTCAACTAGACTAAAGTTAAAGAGCCCCACAGTCTTCAACTAGACTAAAGTTAAAGAGCCCCACAGTCTTCAACTAGACTAAAGTTAAAGAGCCCCACAGTCTTCAACTAGACTAAAGTTAAAGAGTCCCACAGTCTTCAACTAGACTAAAGTTAAAGAGCCCCACAGTCTTCAACTAGACTAAAGTTAAAGAGCCCCACAGTCTTCAACTAGACTAAAGTTAAAGAGCCCCACAGTCTTCAACTAGACTAAAGTTAAAGAGCCCCACAGTCTTCAACTAGACTAAAGTTAAAGAGCCTCACAGTCTTCTTCTAGGCTAAAGTTAAAGAGCCCCACAGTCTTCAACTAGACTAAATTTAAAGAGCCCCACAGTCTTCAACTAGACTAAATTTAAAGAGCCCCACAGTCTTCAACTAGACTAAATTTAAAGAGCCCCACAGTCTTCAACTAGACTAGAGCCACAGAGCCCCACAGTCCTGAACTAGACTTGAGCCACATAGCCCCACAGTATTCAACTAGATTAGAGCCACACAGCCCCTAAAACACAAAACCTGCTCAGTAGTGTGTGAATGTGTGTGTTTTATGTATTGCATGTGCATACAGTGGGATCATAGTAGTCAATGTCCCTTCAAACAGAGGAAGGAGAAGAACAAGTATGGAAGGACATGAGGGAGGAGGAATCCAAAGACTAAGAACACAAAACAAGCTGCCAAGAGGACCTAGTTTGGCAAGATTAAAATCAACAACATGACAATGATTCCAAAGCCCCCCCCCCCACACACACACACACACACACACACACACACACTGAATTTGCGAGAGCACTGAGCTCAACCACTGACAGAACTAATGACCTCCTCCCTCCCCCAGAGGACCATCCATCACCAGTGATGAGCCAGGATGGCCGCTGTGAAGCCCAGTCGCCTCCAGTCAATGTTTCCGCTCAGTGTCTTCAATCTAAGGGAGACTCTATGATCCAGCCATAGAGGAATACAGTGGGATCAGAGTGGGAGGGTTTATTGTGTCTTGTCAAGTGTGCTGATGGATTATCTGGTCCATTTTTGTGGTGATTCACTATCAGTATGAGGTGGAGGTTTCATCTCTTGATCAAGAAAGGATCGTATTTTAGGATTGTGTCGTTTCTCTGATATTTGTTGAAGCGTGCGAGTGGAGGAAGTTGCTGTAGTAAACCCCATGATAACATGGTGACAGGCAGAGCTCTCCTCCATAAAAACAAAACATCTAACTGATCTTCCCTCTTAGTAACCACTTGGATGGATACTGCAGCTATGTGGGAAATTTGCATTGGTTATCACCTTCTAATAACATTCAGATGACATTTATGAAAGAATGTATGATTTACTGATCTATTGCATAATTAAATAAGTGTGCTTAGCTGCTGAGACCTGGAACAGAGTATGAAGCACACTGCACACACTGTGTCCCTGTCAAAACATGTGGACTACATTTTCTCAGATGAAGAGCCAATTAGCTTTCTCAATGTTTTTATCTAAACATTTCACATGACGTTTCTCTCATACCTGTGTAGTAACATATATGGTAACACAATTGTTTAGTAATATGTTGTTGCTGTAAGTCCGTGGTAACCGTGACAAAGCTTTGGTCAGTTTGAGCATTCTGTTACGTAGGAGATGTTGGAACTTAATTCGTCATTCTTAATCCTCACTGCCTGTATCCAAGACGATAACAAAATCCTCTTCCTTATCTGTGTTGTTGTTGGCTCCTTTCTCGTCTCATCTGTTCTTGTGGCTTGGCTGTGAACAGCTTTAATTTGAATTCAGGCTGTAACACAACAATTGTGGAATAAGTCAAGAGGTATGAAAACATTCTGAAGGCTCCGTAGATGATTTGAGTAATGACGGACCATTTCTAAACATCCAGTCATTTCAAACTGGAAATACAGATAAGACAAATAGCCCCTGGTGAAGAACGGCCAAACTGTTGGGGTTTGGACCAGGTTCTTAGGTGACTGAGACAATGTTTGCTTGTTTTGGAGTTGGAGAAACGTAGCCTGAAGTTTCCAAATGTTTCATACACTGGAAACCCCCCTCCTTGGAGCCAAAGCAAAAGCCAATCCCTCATTGTTTGATCTGAAATATTGAAGAGAAAAAAAACAAATGCAGTTTTGATAGAAAACACACAGTTGGCAAAGCTTAAGGTTATTTATCAAAAGCATGGTTTCCCCTCATTTCTGGACGACCTCTTCACCTCTGGCGGCTGCTGGCAGTGTGTGCATATTTATTTTTTCAAAAGCATGTTCCACAATTTCAACTTAATTAACTATTTAGTTTGCCCTTAAATATCTCACTGCAGTTTGCAAAATGCACAGACTGTATAATGAAGTAAAATACGTGACCAACTAGCTCGATTCAGTCTTACACTGCCTTCAGAAAGTATTCTGACCCCTTGTCTTTTTCCACATGTTGTTACGTTACAGCCTTTGTCTAAAATGGATTCAATAAAACAATATCCTCAGCAATCTACACACAATACCTACACATACAGAGCAGCTCATGTTATAGACAGAGAAATAATTACCTACACATACAGAGCAGCTCATGTTATAGACAGAGAAATAATTACCTACACATACAGAGCAGCTCATGTTATAGACAGAGAAATAATTACCTACACATACAGAGCAGCTCATGTTATAGACAGAGAAATAATTACCTACACATACAGAGCAGCTCATGTTATAGACAGAGAAATAATTACCTACACATACAGAGCAGCTCATGTTATAGACAGAGAAATAATTACCTACACATACAGAGCAGCTCATGTTATAGACAGAGAAATAATTACCTACACATACAGAGCAGCTCATGTTATAGACAGAGAAATAATTACCTACACATACAGAGCAGCTCATGTTATAGACAGAGAAATAATTACCTACACATACAGAGCAGCTCATGTTATAGACAGAGAAATAATTACCTTACCTACACATACAAGCAGCTCATGTTATAGACAGAGAAATAATTACCTACACATACAGAGCAGCTCATGTTATAGACAGAGAAATAATTACCTACACATACAGAGCAGCTCATGTTATAGACAGAGAAATAATTACCTACACATACAGAGCAGCTCATGTTATAGACAGAGAAATAATTACCTACACATACAGAGCAGCTCATGTTATAGACAGAGAAATAATTACCTACACATACAGAGCAGCTCATGTTATAGACAGAGAAATAATTACCTACACATACAGAGCAGCTCATGTTATAGACAGAGAAATAATTACCTACACATACAGAGCAGCTCATGTTATAGACAGAGAAATAATTACCTACACATACAGAGCAGCTCATGTTATAGACAGAGAAATAATTACCTACACATACAGAGCAGCTCATGTTATAGACAGAGAAATAATTACCTACACATACAGAGCAGCTCATGTTATAGACAGAGAAATAATTACCTACACATACAGAGCAGCTCAGAGAAATAATTACCTACACATACAGAGCAGCTCATGTTATAGACAGAGAAATAATTACCTACACATACAGAGCAGCTCATGTTAATCCGAACTCATCTCTCGGAGTGTCCAGCCCATCAATTATCTCAGCTAATCATGACTAGAAGGTGCAGCTTTTTCCATGGCTAAACCAGATCATAATAAAATAAAACAAATCTTTTATAGTATTTTCAGATATATACATTTGCTTTTAAGGCACATGAACAGCTCACATGTTCCAGAACACGTTTTTAAACATAAATGTTTATGTTCAAATGCCTACCTCTTTACGTGCGACACACGCTCATGTTATAGAAACGAGTGACATATTTGATCATTCTGACCTACTTCTCTCTGTTTTTGCGTTTAACTTCACAAGTTAACGCAGCTTTGTATCCTTCCATTCCGTCTCATACCCAACACAGACCTGAAATATCTACCCAATTAACATACAGTCCCTGTTCACTACCAGTAATTTACATATTTATGATCATTTTTATTTAACCTTTACTTAACATACCAAGTCAAATAAGAACAAGTTCTTATTTACAAGAAATAATTACCCCAGGAGGGGACTGGGCATGCTGTGTGTGTGTGTGTGTGTGCGCACCATGCTGAATACTATATGCTCTCTCTGCCCCCAGTGAGAGTCAGAACATGAAGGTGAGGATCAACGCTACAGGCGACACCATTGTGATGAAGTTTGTTATAACGCTGACACCAAGCTGGAGGGCTACATCCTGGGCTACGGCAGCAGCATGTTCTCTAAACAGTTCATCCAACTCCCAGAGAACGGACTGCCCTACGAGACCGAGATCGGTGAGCAGTGTGTGTGTTATATGTAATGTATGATTACATGATTATGCCCCATGAACTGTGGTAGATTGCTCTGACACATGTTTAATCTTCATGGTTTGAGTCTATGCATCACTGACAAAGGACACATCTGTGTAGACTCATTGACTCATCCAACATCCGTACAACATACATACTTAGACACATGCAGATGCTCACTCATGTTATAGACACACAAATAATTACCTACACACACAGAGCACTCATTTCTTCTGCTACAGAGCTAAACCCTAATCTACTCTTCCAGATGCAGAGCCCAAGTACCTGATTGCTGTCCAGCCCGTCCCAGTTAACAATGTGAAGAAACAGTGCACAGGTACTGCAGCACCAACTCTGTGTTACCAGTAATCATTTGATAGATTACATTGACTCTTTTCTTATTTATACCCATTGCTTTGAATTTGATGAGGTTGACCTTTGAACTCAGCCCATGTGACTCCCCAGGCAAGGTGAACCTGGAGAAGCCACTGCACCTGGTGAGCAGGTCATGTGACCCCCACAGAGTGCTGCTGTCCTGGGGGACCTTCCTCAAGATGCCCTACACATCATGAGCGACTGCTGGAGGACATGTTATAGACACACAGAAATAATTACAAACATGCACGCTCAGCAGAGCAGCCAGTGAGGGGTTATAGACACAGCTCATGTCCCAACTTGTCTACAAAGGTTCATGTTTTTCCCGTTCCAGTGCTGGTTTGTCTTGCTGCTCTCTGTCCATAGAGACACAGGGCAGTAAGGGTACTCAGATGGGCCAAACACACAGTGGGTCACCACACTAAGGAGATTATTTTCACAGAGAAATAATTATTTCACTCACATGACATTTACAGTATGTTATAGACAGAGAAGCATTAAAATGTTGGTATAACTGCAACACATTGTTCCGCCAGGGAGGCAGTGGGAGCAGGGCACATGTTTATAGTGGTGGAGTGATCCTCATCCTACACATCAACCAACTGACCTCTCTAAACTTCCTCTCTTCTCTCCACTGAGCTTTGGAAAACCCATTGGAAAGCTTGACCTCAACCTGCTCTGCTCACAGCAAACTCTAAAGTTCCTACTAGCTTTCTAAACACTTGAATGTCAGCTCATGGCCTGCACAACACATCTCAACCAGGAAACTAGAACTTACAGCTCATGCATTCACAGCTGTCACTGTCACAAAATGTGAACAGACAGCTGTCACAGCTAAATAACAAGCCATTGTGTTACAAATGAGTCCCTAGAAACTATGTCATCCTGCTGTAGTATCCATGTTACTACACAATGTCTGACATTTCTATTACATTCTATGTTTGTTGTCATAGTCACCAATACACAATGTTATAATACTACTGATGACAATGTGTGATAATGAACAATGTTGTGTTCTATCTGTGTTGACCCAGGCACTACACAGTGCGTTACCGTGAGAGGAACCGGAATGGACTCAACAGACCTGCCCCTCCAGCGACATGGTCATCGATAACCTGAAGCCCAACACGGCCTACGAGTTTGGTGTCCGACCCAACAACGAAGAACGCAGTGGAGTGTGGAGCAAGCCAGTTATCCACAACACCAACATGGGTAGGTCACTTAAACACTTCGTCTCTTTCCTTCCATGGTGCATCGCTCAAATCATTCCCCCTTCAAACACATCCACAAATGGATGCAGCACTGAGTCTGTCAGTATCTTACACATTTTTTTATACAGTTGAAGTTGGAAGTTTACATAACCTCAGCCAAATACATTTAAACTCAGTTTTTCATTCCTGACATTTAATCCTGGTAAAAAATTCCCTGTCTTAGATCAGTTAGGATCACCACTTTATTTTAAGAATGTGAAACGTCAGAATAATAGTAGAGTTAATGATTTATTTCAGCTTTTATTTTTTTCATCACATTCCCAGTGGGTCAGAAGTTTACATGCACTCAATTAGTATTCGGTAGCATTGCCTTTAAATTGTTGAACTTGGGTCAAACATTTCAGGTAGCCTTCCACAAGCTTCCCACAATAAGTTGGGTGAATTTTGGCCCATTCCTCCTGACAGAGCTGGTGTAACTGAGGCAGGTTTGTTGTTCTCCTTGTTCTGCCCACACATTTTCTATGGGATTGAGGTTAGGGCTTTGTGATGGCCACTCCAATACCTTGACTTTGTTGTCCACAACTTTGGAAGTATGCTTGGGGTCATTGTCCATTTGGAAGACCCATTTGCGACCAAGCTTTAACTTCCTAAGTGATGTCTTGAGATGTTGCTTCAATATATCCACATCATTTTCCTATGATGTCATCCATTTTGTGAAGTGCACTAGTCCCTCCTGCAGCAAAGTACCCCCACAACATGAAGCTGCCCCCCCCCTGTGCTTCACGGTTGGGATGGTGTTCTTTGGATTACAAGCATCTCCTTTTCCTCCAAACATAACGATGGTCATTATGGCCAAACAGTTCTATTTTCATTTCATCAGACCAGAGGACATTTCTCCAAAAAGTAAGATCTCTATCCCCATGTGCAGTTGCAAACCGTAGTCTGGCTTTTTATGGCGGTTTTGGAGCAGTGGCTTCTTCCTGCTGAGTGGCCTTTCAGGTTATGTCAATATAGGACTCATTTTACTGTGGATATAGATACACTCCTCCAGCATCTTCACAAGGTCCTTTGCTGTTGTTCCGGGATTGATTTGCACTTTTCTCACCAAAGCGTTCATCTCTAGATGACAGAACGCCCAATCCTGAGTGGTATGACGGCTGCGTGGTCCCATGGTGTTTATACTTGTGTACTATTGTTTGTACAGATGAACAGTGCACCTTCAGGCGTTTGGAAATTGCTCCCAAGGATGAACCCACTTGTGGAGGTCTACAATTTTCTTTCTGACTTGGCTGATTTCTTTTGATTTTCCCATGATGTCAAACAAAGAGGCACTGAGTTTGAAGGTAAGCCTTGAAATACATCTGTTATGTACTTGAGTGAAGACCCAAAAGCGGTTTTAACAGAAAACAGAGTTCTTTAATGAAAAACTGGAATGGCATAAATCCTCTTCCAACGTTGACAATGGAACAAAAAGAACGTAGTATAGTGCAGGATGCACCTGCCAGGCCTCCCAGGATAGGACAAGGTGGAAGCTGGGGACAGCTTCCTCATCAAAAACACAAACAAGAATCAGACACTGAAAGTAGCAGGAACATCATTTGAGAGAAATAGAGACCTAATCAGAGGGGAAGAGAGAACAGGTGTGAAAGAGTTGATGAGCTAGTTACCAGATGTTGAACAGCTGAAGAATGAGACTCCCAGAGAAGGTAACCTAAAAAGCCAGCAGAGAGAGACAGTGAAGAGGGTTACAGGAACAGACATAACAAGACTCATGTCCCAACTTGTCCTGGCGCACTCGAGGAGGAAACCTGGCAACGGAGGAAATCATCGATCAGCGAACGGTCCAGCACGTGTCCCGAGAGGGAACCCAACTCCTCTCCTCAGGACCGTACCCTCCCAATCCACTAGGTACTGATGACCACGGCACAGGGCTCATGTCCAAAATCTTGAACAAAGATGGGTGCCCGTCGACAAGGATGGGGGAGGGACTTGCGGGGGCTTGTCCAAGAACGGGCTTAACACAGGAGACATGGAAGACAGATGTCATAGCACACAACACTGACAGGATTAATGACCTGGGAAATACTGAACGGACCATTGAACCGCCAGGGGCCAGCTTGGGAAGCTGTCTTAAGGGGAAGGTTCTGTAGTGGAGAGTGATACTCATCTGACCGCATGTCAATATCAACTCTTGGTCCTACGCTTAACGGCCCTCACAGTCTGCGCCCTATTAACAAAGTGCCGACCTGACCCCCTTCCAGGTGCGCCCAACGCTGGACAAAAGCCTGAGCGGAGGGGACGCAGGACTCGGCGAGCTGAGATGAGAACAGCGGAGGCTGGTACCTATCGAGGCTACTCTGAAAAGGAGATAGACCGGTCTCAGACGAGGGACCTCGTCTTCTGCCCAGGGAGCTGTTCTGGAAAACCAGGGTTACGAAAAGAAAGACTGCGTAAAATCACCAACAGTCTGATTGGCCCGTGTCACAAAACTGGGGATGAAAGCCGGACGAGCTGACGGAAGCCCCAATCAAACGGCAAAACTCCCTCCAAATGAGTCGTGAAACTAGAATCCTCTGTCGGAAACATGTCAGACGGAAGGCCATGTCTGACATTCTCGATAATGATCTGATGTTTCCTTGTCATAGGGAGCAGCGAAAGGAATGAAATGTTAGAAATCTATCGACAACCGTAAGAATAACTGTGTTCCCCATGATGAAGGCAGTCCGGTGATGAAATCTATGTGTGAGACCTGCGAGGGGAATGGGAAGCGGTCTGAGACGGCGGAGGAGGAGAGTTCCCAGATTTAGTCTGTCATAGAACAAGCGGCGACAAATCGACAATGTCATAATACTACCAGAAAATGTGGCGAATGGACGGCGTACCCCGAACGCCGGGTGGCCGGCTACCCAGACCCACTGAAGAACGGCCGGACGAATAGTGAACGGGAACGAACAGAAGGTTCCAGGACAAGCTCCAACGACGGAGTGTGGTCATCTTAAACACTTACCTGCCTCTTAATTCCCCAGACAGTCAACCCGAAACACGCCCTTCAAAGAATCCACAAATGGATGGAGACCTCAGAAGAACTGAAGAGACGAGATAAAGCATCAGGCTTGGTGTTTTTGAGCCCGGACGATAAGAAATTTACAAACCAAACAGCCAAAAACATGGGCCTGAGGTCATTAAACGTTTGGCTGAACGGATGTACTCAAGGTTCCATGGTGCATCCAAACGACAAAGATCAGTTCGCCCCCTCAACCACTGTCGCCATTCGCCTAAATGCGGATGGCGAGCAGTTAATGATTTATTTCAGCATCATAGTTACGTTTTTTCGGCGATACATTCGCCAAGTGGACCTTGCCGTCAGAGAGTTTACATACACTCAGAAAGAATGGCTCCCACGCCCACCTTGCCTTCAACCTCAACATTGACTAGAATGTCAGGGTAACAAAATTTCCCTTCTTAAGAAGATCAAAAGTTGGGTGAATGTTGGACCACTTTACGTCTTAACAGAAGTGGGCTGTAACTGAGCTAATACCTGACCGAGAGTTACGGATGTTCTCCTTTTATTTTTTTCAGACATTTTGCAGCTGGGCGTGACTTGAGGTTTACGGGCCAATCAATGACAGCCTGGACCTTAGCGGGATCCATCTTAATGCCCTCAGCGGAAATAACGGTTGAAAAGGGACAGAGGCGGCATGAAAATTCACTTGTCAGCCTTCACATAAAGACAGTTCTCCAAAAGGCGCTGGAGGACTTCCTACGTGCTGAACTGAATCGAGAGACGGTGAAAAAATCAGGATATCGTCCACAAAACAAAAATTTCAGCATGTCTCTCAGGATGTCATTAACTTTGTGAAAGACAGCTGGAGTCGTCCTGCAGGCAAAGGACCCCCACCTAACATGAAGTTGTCCACTCGTCCCCCTCCCTGATGCGACGGATGGTAGGCGTTCGATTGTCCAACTTGGTGAAAAACCTGGCTCCCTGCAGGATCCCTGAAACATAAGAGGTCATTATGGATAACAGTTCTTAACTGTTATGTCATTCAGCCCTCATAATCACATGGGCGCAGGGACCCGTTTCTTCCAAAAAAAAATCCCCCTCCGGCGGGAGAGGAGGAGGAGACTATGGTACCGGCGTGCAAACCGACAAATAATCCTCTGGCCTTACGTTGGGATGCCGGTTTTTGAGAGTATAATCCTACCCCTTTTCCTTTCAAGGAGATCAATACTATAGTCATTTTACCGGTGTGGATATAGAGTGGCTATTTTCGACTGAACACCGTGCGCAGATTGTGATACTCCTCCGGCACCCCTGTCAAATCTCTATCCTCCTGTGAAGTTGAGACAGAGGAAACAGGAGGGATGCAGACATTTTACAGGTCACATGACAAGAAACATTCCAGGATAGGATAGTATTACTAGACCATTAATAGAAGGGTTATGGCGCACTAGTGGATGACCCAAAACAACAGGTGTAAAAGGTGAACGAAAAATTAAAAAATAAATGGTTTGCTATGATTACCAGAGACAGTGAGGGTTAAAGGCACGTCTCACGCTGAATCTTGGGGAGAGAACTACCATCTAAAGCGAACAAGGTCCGTGGGCTCCCTAACTTCTGAGAGGAATGTCATGTTCCCTGAGGTCTTGGCCATGATTTCCCTCCGCCCCAGAGTTTCCCATGCACTGCAGGAACAGATGAACCGGGCCAGCGGAGATGGACCGGAAAGGTAGTTTCCAGAAGGAGACCTGTGTACTATTGTTTGCTCACAGTAGCCCTCCCCTGATGAGCTCTGGCTTTTACTGGACAATTGACTAAATGACCAAGCCGCAGTAGAACCATTGATTCATCGTTCCTTCTGGCCGAGATTTTCCCCCCAGCTGTTTAAAGGCTCAGCATCCGAGCCGTATGTCAAAGGTGGCAGTGATGCGGCACTGGCAGTTGTGATAGGGGAGCAACGGAGAATCCTTTCCACGAGCTCGAAATCAAACCGTCGTCTATTTTGAAAAAATGAATAGCGGGGGCTATTAAGGAGTCCAGACTGGAATCGTTTTCCCGGGAAGGATCTCATCCTTAACCTCGACGAGTTCCAGAAAACACAGTCTCGTTCCAGTCACTAGAGGCAGTAGATGTCGAACTCACTTGCCAAAATCCGTTATAGTTTGTTAACAAGGGAAATGTGTGGAAGCCTCCTTGAAAAACAGAACGGTTTTAAACCTGACATCTCAACCTAAAGTCCTGAAACTGGTTAATACACTTCAACCCTGCCTCCCAGATTGCCGTTACGGTCCAGTCCTAGGGAGTGGTTGAAAGGCCAGATGTTTATTGCTTCCTGTGTTGTGTTGTGCTTTCCCACCACATCACACTGAAGGAATGAGCGGACTCAGTGGGCTCCCCTGTAACGGGCTGGTTGTTGATCCTGGGCTCCGGAGACTCCTGCTAAACCCTGGGTGAAGTGGGCGTTGTGGATCGAGGTGGAGTTGGTGAACCTGTCTTGTGAAGTCTGAGTGTGCCAGGGTCTAGGCATGTCGAGTGCAGACAATTCTCCTCTGTCTGTGTGCTCTGGTCTGTACGTGTAGTTCTGTCCGTAGTGTACTTCTTGTCTGTAGTGTGCTCTAGTCTGTAGTGTGCTCTAGTCTGTAAACAGTGTGCTCTAATCTGTAAATGTGCTCTAGTCTGTAGTGTGAACTCTAGTCTGTAGGATGCACCTAGTCTGTAGTGTGCTCTAGTCTGTAGTGTGCTTGTCTGTAAAAACACAAACAAGTCAGTACTCCAGTCTGTAACAGTGTGCTCTCAGAGTCTGTAGTGTGAGCTCTGTAGTCTGTAGTGACAACATCCCCAGGTACACCGCCAATGTCAAATCTGTAGTAGACTATCAGAATCTTCTAAATCCATGTAGTGTTCTAGTCTGTAGTGTGTTTAAAGTCTGTAGTGTACTCTAGTCTGTAGTGTAAACGTCTGACCCAGGAATCTGTGATACAGTAATCTATAGTGAAATAATCTAGTCTGTAAACAATTGTAAAAATGAGTCTGTAGTCATGCACTATAGATGTCTAACTGAGTGCCAAAACTATAGTTTAGTTACTCTAGTCTGTAGTGTGCTCTGTTGAAAAGGAGTTTTAATGTCCAACCTAGTGTATGTAAACTCCCACTCTGTATATGTACTTACGGTAGTCTGTAACGTGTGCTCTAGTCTGATGTTTATTACTTCTAGTCTGTGGTGTGTCAGTCTGTAGTGTGCCTAGTCTGTAGTGTAATCTAGTCTGTAGTGTGCTCTGTCTGTGGTGTTCTGTACTGTTGGTGATTTAGCTCTAGTCTGTAGTGTGCTCTAGTCTGTAGTGTACTCTAGTGTGTAGTGTGCTCTAGTCTGTAGTGTACTCTTGTCTGTAGTGTACTCTAGTCTGTAGTGTGCTCTAGTCTGTAGTGTACTCTAGTCTGTAGTGTACTCTAGTCTGTAGTGTACTCTAGTCTGTAGTGTACCCTAGTCTGTAGTGTACTCTAGTCTGTAGTGTACTCTAGTCTGTAGTGTTACTCTAGTCTGTAGTGTACACTAGTCTGTAGTGCACCTCTAGTCTGTAGTGTACTCTAGTCTGTAGTGTGCTCTAGTCTGTAGTGTACTCTAGTCTGTCTTTAGTAAGTCCACAGTGTAATATAAGGGATGCCTGGAGCTTCCTTTCCGTCCTGCTCCTTAGTGGAAATAGCTGAATCAAGTAGCTAGCTAACAAGTAGCTAGCCATAGCTGGCCAAGACCAGTAGAGTGACCATAGCCAGTCTAGCATATGTATTACTGAAGAGACCAGAGGAGAGCAGAGAAGAGGAGATGAGAGGAGTGGTGAGGAGAGGACAGCAGAGGAGAGGAGAGGAGGAGAGGAGAGGAGGGGGAGGGAGGGGAGAGGGGAGAGGAGGAGAGGAGAGGAGAGGAGAGGAGGGGAGAGGAGAGGAGAGGGGAGAGGAGGGAGGGGAGGGGAGGGGAGGGGAGGGGAGGGGAGGGGGGAGGGGAGGGGGAGAGGGAGAGGGGAGAGGGAGAGGGGAGAGGGAGAGGAGAGGAGAGGGAGGAGAGGAGAGGAGAGGAGAGGAGAGGAGAGGAGAGGAGAGGAGAGGAGAGGAGAGGGAGAGAGGAGAGGAGAGGAGAGGAGAGGGGAGGAGAGGAGAGGAGAGGATCAAACCAGAGATGGAGGAAAACAAGTTTGGAAAGATGTGGAGGTGAGAAGAGAAAAAATAAGTGTTGGCCTTAAGTTACTGGCCGTGCTCGGTGACTGGACTGTGTTCCTCTGTTGTTTCACTTGTCCCCGGCCCCACTCTTATGCAACTGCACAGCTGACCAGCATTAGCCTCAACGCTGGCACTTCATGAGGGAAAGTTGGAATAACCAGCTTCCCGCCGGAGAGATTTCTGATTAGACACAGTGAAGAGGGCAAGGGACCATGTAACAGAAAGAGAGAGTGAAGATACAGGGATAGAGAATATGAGAGGGACATACACAAAGCCCTAGGACAGCAACACAATTAGACCCAACCAAATCATGAGAAAACAAAATTATAATTACTTGACACATTGGAAAGAATTAACAAAAAACTGAGCAAACTAGAATGCTATTTGGCCCTAAACAGAGGAGAGTACACAGTGGCAGAATACCTGACCACTGTGACTGACCCAAACTTAAGCTTTGACTATGTACAGACTCAGTGAGCATAGCCTTGCTATTGAGAAAGGCTGCCATAGGTAGACCTGGCTCTCAAGAGAAGAGCCCAATGTATGACCTGCCCAATGTATGACCATATTAGAGACACACATTTCCCTCAGATTACACAGATCCACAAAGAATTCGAAAACAAACCCGATTTTGATAAACTCCCATATCTACTGGGTGAAATACCATAGTGTGCCATCACAGCAGCAAGATTTGTGACCTGTTGCCACAAGAAAAGGTCAACCACTGAAGAACAAACACCATTTTAAATGCAACCCATATTTATGCTTATTTATTTTCCCTTTTGTACTTTAACCATTTGTACATCGTTACTACACTGTATATATATACATAATATGACATTTGTAATGTCCTTATTCTTTTGGAACTTCTGTGAGTGTAATGTTTACTGTTAATTTTTTATAGTTTTTTTCACTTTTGTATATTATCTACCTCACTTGCTTTGGCAATGTTAACATGTTTCCAATGCCAATAAAGCCCCTTGAATTTGATTGAATATTGACAGACATGGACTGGATTGAGTGAAGTAAATAGGTGAAGTCGGTAGCTGTTAGAGGAATTCAAGTCCTATATGTTCATTAACCAATTCAATTATAACAAAGCAAAACACTTTGTCCGTTTCTAAGAATTTGTAAGGTTCTTATTTGCATAAAATAGACAAAGATCAGTCTCAATATTAATCAATAGTGTTTATTCCCGAGAGCTCTGGTCATAATACCATGTACATTGGTTTATATACCTCACATTTCATCATAAATGTCCCTCCTCCTCTCAGGCACAAGGGCAAAATAGTTCACAAGCCTTCACACATTGTCTGCCACCTGTTAAACAATCTACTACAAGGTCTCTCCCCTCCCTGGGTAGGGACAGAATGTCCTGTAAGTAACACAGTGTTCCAGCCGGTGTGACGACAGCTCCATTAGTTTCTAACAAGGAACACAAAGTCCTTGTTCTAATTCTGGACTAAAACTACACACCTTATATTCAGTATTATGATTATAATAAGATTCATACATTCATACAGTAACAGAGTAGTATTCTGTTTAGTTATAATTCTAAGCTAAATGTATACATAATTTAGTCCTTCTTCATAAAAATCCCATAACAGTAGCTCTTCATCTTATCATTGTTGTGTCGTCCAATCACCATAGGCTACAGTATCATGGAGATCTCGCTGTCTCCACCCCTTCCCTCTCTCCCTGCCCCATCTCTCTTTTCCCCATCTCTCTCTTTCTTTCCCTCTCCTAACAGAAAACCGACAACATGCCACTGTCCTTCTTCCCTCCTCGTCACGGTAAGCAGACAGACATACCCACAGACACCGACACACGCATGCACATACTGTACACATGCGCTCCTGGTTTGGTCAAACCCTGGTTTTACACTGCGGCAAAGACTTCACTGGACATGATGATTTATCACCATCCCTTCCAAAACGTCTGTTCCAGCACTCCTCACTGAACCCTGTTCTGAGGAGCCAGATCTGGAAGAATTAGGACTGCAGACAGGACCTCATCATCATTAAGTCAATGTTATAGTCTCCTAATCTTCCTTCTGATAACCACAGGGTTTATTACAGGTGACCAGAGAAGATGGCAGCCACTGTGTACATGTCTACTGTACACACATGTCACCTATGATGGTTATGACAATGTGATCAGCAAGATACATGCTTGTTAGGGCTGTCAATTATTTTTTTATAATCTTTGTGAAATAGGCCAACTGTGTTTTAACTCAGGCCATAAAACTTGTGCTGTAATACACTGAACCCATACATACTGCACTGTAATACACTGAGCCCATACACACTGCACTGTAATACACTGAGCCCATACATTCTGCACTATATTACACTGAGTCCATATAACCTGCACTGTAATACACTGAACCCATACATACTGCCCTATAATACACTGAACCATACATACTTCACTGTATTACACTGAACCCATACATTCTGCACTGTATTACACTGAGTCCATATAACCTGCACTGTATTACACTGAACCCATACAACCTGCACTGTAATACACTGAACAAATACAACCTGCACTGTAATACACTGAACCCATACATACTGCACTATAATACACTGCACCCATTCAACCTGCACTGTATTACACTGAGCCCATACATACTTCACTGTATTACACTGAACCCATACAACCTGCACTGTAATACACTGAACCCATACAACCTGCACTGTAATACACTGAACCCATACATACTGCACTATAATACACTGCACCCATTCAACCTGCACTGTAATACACTGAACCCATACAACCTGCACTGTAATACACTGAACCCATACAACCTGCACTGTAATACACTGAAACCATTCAACCTGCACTGTATTACACTGAGTCCATACATACTGCACTGTAATACACTGAACCCATACATACTGCACTGTAATATACTGAACCCATACATACTGCACTGTAATACACTGAACCCATACATACTGCACTATAATACACTGCACCCATTCTACCTGCACTGTAATACACTGAACCCATACAACCTGCACTGTAATACACTGAACCCATACAACCTGCACTGTAATACACTGAACCCATTCAACCTGCACTGTATTACACTGAGTCCATACATACTGCACTGTATTACACTGAGTCCATACATACTGCACTGTAATACACTGAACCCATACATACTGCACTGCAATACACTGAACCCATACATACTGCACTGTAATACACTGAACCCATACATACTGCACTGTAATACACTGAACCCATACATACTGCACTGTAATACAATGAACCCATACATACTGCACTGTAATACACTGAACCCATACATACTGCACTGTAATACACTGAACCCATACATACTACACTGTAATACACTGAACCCATACATACTGCACTGTAATACACTGAACCCATACATACTGCACTGTAATACAATGAACATAGCCAATACATTGGGAATGTAATTGCTTCTCACAGCAGCCACACTGGGAAACTCCAGGCTGGCAAAGTGACGATAGCTGTTGATGTTTGTCCCCTCCTTCTGTTTAGCTGTCCATAACAGGAGCCAGGGCAGAACCCTCTTCAGGACCCCAATGGCTCCAAGGACCACCTTCGGTAATCAGCCATGCAACTGTGTCCTATGATCTTTCCTTCTTGACCTTATTCCATCTTGACCTTATTCTTCTTGACCTTATTCCTTCTTAACCTTGTAGTCTTTTTCAATCTTACACTTTTCATTTCTCTTTCTTTTCCTCAGGAAAGAGTTGACATCCTTTCACAGTGTATATCCCGTAGTAGGACATCACATTTCACTCCACAGACTTTGTGTTGTTCTTAAAGTGTGTTATGTTCCTCAGCCCCAACCTCGACCAATAGACAGCACGTCCTGTCCACTCCAAGACCCACAATGCCTCTGGGGCAGAACGAGCCAACCGGTAAACAAACAGACACTTTACTCCCGAACGAGACAGGACGGCTTAACTGTCAGTCAGCTTGGCTGCAGCCAGTGAAAGGCTGGGTGGGTGGGTGCTATTTCAGAGGAATCTTCTTTGATGATTGGCTGCATGAGTATGATTGGCATGCACTAAGTACAGAAGTAGAGAGCCCCTCATCCGGATCTCAGGAGAAGATGGCTGAAAGTTCTAATACTGCCTCAGACAATTGGTCCCCATGGAGGCGGAGGTAGGTTGCCACGGCAGCATGGCCGAGCCTAGTGGTTGGTTGGTCCAGGTGGGAACGACCCTTGAACTTTTGAGCGTATTGCATAAGCGCTGCTTGTTCACTCAATATGTTTCTCATCAGTCACGTCCCACAAACAAATCACTCGTCTTTCTCTCTCTTCCTCAATCTTTGTCTCATTTCGTTGATGTCTGTCCAAACATTCATCAGCATCTTGCACCATATGTAACCCACATTCATTAATCTGTTGATTTCAATACTTTTAAAACTGTTCATTTAGAATCATTATTTTAACCCATGCTGCTTTGCTTTCAGCCAGCGTTGAAGGTGTTCAGACCAGTCTGCATGGTAAAGTAGAAAGTTACAGTCTAGAAGGTGTTCAGACCAGTCTGCATGGTAAAGTAGAAAGTTACAGTCTAGAAGGTGTTCAGACCAGTCTGCATGGTAAAGTAGAAAGTTACAGTCTAGAAGGTGTTCAGACCAGTCTGCATGATAAAGTAGAAAGTTACAGTCTAGAAGGTGTTCAGACCAGTCTGCATGATAAAGTAGAAAGTTACAGTCTAGAAGGTGTTCAGACCAGTCTGCATGGTAAAGTAGAAAGTTACAGTCTAGAAGGTGTTCAGACCAGTCTGCATGATAAAGTAGTATATTACAGTCTAGAAGGTGTTCAGTCCAGTCTGCATGGTAAAGTAGTATATTACAGTCTAGAAGGTGTTCAGTCCAGTCTGCATGATAAAGTAGTATATTACAGTCTAGAAGGTGTTCAGTCCAGTCTGCATGATAAAGTAGTATATTACAGTCTAGAACAGTGGAATTCAAAGTCGGGTTGCAACCCCTGCTGAGCCCAACTCATTAGATTTAAGTTGGGATGGGGTCGCAAGAAATTATTTGGAAAAAAATGGGATCCCCAGAAATTCTGCAGGAAATGGGGTCCCAGCTGAAAACGTTTGAATACCACTGGTCTAGAAGGTGTTCAGTCCAGTTTGCATGATACACAGTAGGAGCAAGTTACAGTCTAGAAGGTGTTCAGACCAGTCTACATGGTAAAGTAGAAAGTTACAGTCTAGAAGCTGTTCAGTCCAGTCTACATGGTAAAGTAGAAAGTTACAGTCTAGAAGCTGTTCAGTCCTGTCTGCATGGTAAAGTAGAAAGTTACAGTCTAGAAGGTGTTCAGACCAGTCTGCATGGTAAAGTTGAAAGTTACAGTCTAGAAGCTGTTCAGTCCTGTCTGCATGGTAAAGTAGAAAGTTACAGTCTAGAAGCTGTTCAGTCCAGTCTGCATGGTAAAGTAGAACGTTACAGTCTAGAAGCTATTCAGTCCAGTCTGCATGGTAAAGTAGAAAGTTACAGTCTAGAAGCTATTCAGTCCAGTCTGCATGGTAAAGTAGAAAGTTACAGTCTAGACGGTGTTCAGACCAGTCTGCATGATAATGTAGCATATTACAGTCTAGACGGTGTTCAGACCAGTCTGCATGATAAAGTAGAAAGTTACAGAATAGGAGGTGTTCAGACCAGTCTGCATGATAAAGTAGCATATTACAGTCTAGACGGTGTTCAGACCAGTCTGCATGATAATGTAGCATATTACAGTCTAGACGGTGTTCAGACCAGTCTGCATGATAATGTAGCATATTACAGTCTAGACGGTGTTCAGACCAGTCTGCATGATAATGTAGCATATTACAGTCTAGAAGGTGTTCAGACCAGTCTGCATGAAAATGTAGCATATTACAGTCTAGACGGTGTTCAGACCCATCTGCATGATAATGTGTCATGCTACAAAATGACTCCACTTTCTACCCAACAGAAGCAGAGCCTCACAGATCTATCATAACATGTCCTTGTTTCTCATAGTGTACCCGGTACTCTTTTTATTTGTATATTTTAAATATTTTTTTATGTAACCTTTAATTTAACTAGGCAAGTCACCTAAGAATAAATTCTTATTTACAATGACGGCCTCCCCCGGCCAAGTCCTACCCCGGCCAAGTCCTACCACGGACAATGCTGGGCCAACTGTGCACCGCCCTATGGGACTCTCAATCACGGCCCGTTGTGAAACAGCCTGGAAGGCTACATACAGTATCTGACTGAATGTCCCTTCTATCCTTTCTTTATTCACATCATTCTATCATTTCTGTTATCCCTCTTGAACAAGTGTTAGTAAAACATCCAAAAAAGGACACTATACTCTCAACATCATCCCTGAAGTACTTTTGTATATATTTTAGACAGCAGTTATGAAAATAGCACTCATGAGCCAAAAGTTGTCCCAGAAAATGTCCTACTACGTCACACATGTGCAGATATGTGCACCATGTCATTGCTCTCTCTATTGCAGTGTTCATATGCTGGTCGGAACTAGGGAACACTGACATTTCTCACTTGCTGATTTGTTGAACGTGGTACATGTATAACTACAACCAGTTAGCATGTCGAAAATGTAAGAGTTACCTCTTTCCATTTAGCACTTGAAATCGGCATCTCTCTCTCTCTCTCTCTCTCTCTCTCTCTCTCTCTCTCTCTCTCTCTCTCTCTCTCTCACTCATTACATTTATTGCATAACTACACCACAACCAGCCCTCAAAAGCCCATTCTACCTGGCCTTAACTGTGGTAGCATCAATATTACAATAGCATATTGAGAAGTGACACAAAAACCCTGGAATGTCATGTTATCCTCTACAACATTCCAACTCCAACTCCTCTCTCTCTCTCTCTCTCTCACTCACTCTCTCTCCATCTCCCTTTCTTTCTCTATTCCCTCTTTTCTCTCCCTCTTGGAGTCGAAGTAAAGTACCTGATTGGCTTAAACAATCAATTAGAGATGGTCATTAAAATCCTAACACTAGGTGATCAACCCTCACCCTGTTAAAACCTCATGGTTCACAGTCCTCCAAAAGAACACAGACAAATGCATTGTGGACAGCAGTCACTCAGTTGTCCTTGTCCTGACAGCCTGGAAGCTGCTTCTATGTGTAGTAACATGTTCTATACACTACAAACCGCTCCATATGGGCTCAGCTCCTTTCAAATCCAACCCTCTGTATCAACCTCATGCCAGGTAAAGGTTTATATCTGTTATGTGCTGGTTGAGGTCCAGGATAAGCTCTCCCCAGCCCAAGTTGTAAACCCATGTCAGCCTGGTTATCAGGGAGCATTGCTATCTATTCTCTATGGTTCTTTATTTTATCTGTCAATGGATTCTATAGTTTTTCTAAGCCATTTAAATATTTATTTTTTTCCAGTGTCAAAGACCTGTCCTTGGTGTGCTGACTGTTCTATAAAACATATTTCTATGGCCTCAATGTTCTACTCTCATCTCTCACCCACTCCAGGACGAGCAGACCAGATCAAATCTGCCTCCTCTCTCTCCGTGGACATCACCCGTGCCGCCCCCACCATCCCCTGTGCCTCCCCAACTGTCCCCCGTGCCTCCCCAACCATCCCCCGTGCTTCCTCCACCGTCCCCCTTGCCTCCCCCACCATCCCCCGTGCCTCCCCAACCGTCCCCCGTGCTTCCTCCACTGTCCCCCTAGCCTCCCCCACCCTCCCCTTACCCTCCCCCACCCTTCCCCATGCCCCCCAGCTCCTGCCCTCCCCCACCCTTCCCCTGGCCTCTCCCACGGCCCCTGCGCATAACCCCCATCGTAACACCAGACCCCAACAGGCCAGACCCCAAGAAGCCAGACCCAATCCTGAGCCTCAGGCCCAGCCCCAACTGGCCCAACCCCAACAGGCCAGACCCCAACAAGCCAGACCCCAGCCTGAGCCTCAGGCCCAGCCCCAACAGGCCCAGCCCCAACAGGCCCGACCCCAACAGGCCCAGCCTCAACAGGCCAGACCCCAGCCCGAGACTCAGGCACAGCCTCAGGCCCAGCCCCAACAGGCCAGACCCCAACAGGTCCAGCCTCAGGCCCAACCTCAGGCCCAACCTCAGGCCCAGCCCCAACAGGTCAGACCCCAACAGGTCAGACCCCAACAGGCCAGACCCCAACAGGCCAGACCCCAGCCTGAGACCCAGGCCCAGCCCCAACAGGTCCAGCCTCAGGCCAAGCCTCAGGCCCAACCTCAGGCCCAACCTCAGGCCCAGCCCCAACAGGCCAGACCCCAACCTCAGGCCCAGCCCCAACAGGCCAGACCCCAACAGGCCAGACCCCAGCCAGAGCCTCAGGCCCAGCCCCAACAGGCCAGACCCCAGCCAGAGCCTCAGGCCCAGCCCCAACAGCCTGCTAAGGTCACCCAGAACCTACAGACCCCCACGGGTAAAGACCCTGCTCTCTCCACTCACCTCGGCCGTAACAGAGAAATAGAAACATTTATAATGGATCATTGAGTCCAAACGTCTAATACTCTGTTAAAAAATAAAGTTCTCTCTCACACAGCTCCCAGCCAATATCAGGTGGGACAACCTCTGCCAAGACCCGCCCTCGCCACTGAGAGGGCAAATAGTAACACCCGGGGTAACGATGGCACCATTTTGTCCTATCACCATCTCTGTTGTCATCCAACCTCATGAACCCAAAGCTCTCATTGGTCATATCTGCTCTCCATCAGTCAATTGTTGGATGACCTCATAGCTTACCCATAATACTATTTTCATCAGTCCGCACACTGTTACTATTGGTTGAAGCTGTCTGTGTTGCACTCTGAACCCTTTCTCCCTCCTACCATCCCATTACAACAAACTGTACACCTATACCCCTGCATCTCTCCATCACCCATTCCCATCCATCTCATCCTTACTACACCACACTCACCCCATTCCTGATCATTCCAGGCACTGGATAGTTTGGTCTCACTGGCATTAAATCATCCATCTTTCATGGAAAAGAAAAGAAGGGCAGTTCAACCAAAGTTTTGTTTCGTATCTCCATCCATTCTTTTCACTTCACTCTCCCTTTCCTCGTCTGCATCTTTCATTCATCCATTTATCCACTCACTCATTCATTTGTTTTTCCATCCAGGGCTCCTACCATCTCACCTGAATGACCTTTGAACCTTGTCTCCATGGGATCGGACCCCTTCTCTCTCTCTAACCCCTCCTACTGCCCCTCTCTCTGATCATATAGGTACCAGCTTCCTGAGACCTTTGACCCCCACCGATCCTCGCTCTCCTATAGGGTCTGCCATTGCCACGGCAGCCAGGAACACAACATTGCCTCGTGGTCGTGTAGCTCTCTACTCCACCCCTAACGGCATCAGACCTCTCTCTCTACCCAGGAACAAAAACATCACCTCCCCCCTCACCTCCGTCACGAGTGAGGGTAACGGAGCAATGTTTTCCTCTTCTTCCTCCTTATCTTCCCCCCTCTGTCCTCACCACGAGCTCAGGTCTCACCTTCTCTTTCTCTCTCTCGCTCTCGCTCTCTCTCTCTCCTCTCACAAATCGATATGAGTGTCATGTGGTCTTGGTCCACAGTGTGGGTCAAAGAATGTGTAGGCTTAATAATTTCTACCAATGTTTTTGGAGAGAGAGAGAGAAGAGAGAGAGAGAGAGAGAGAGAGAGAGAGAGAGAGAGAGAGAGCTACATCTGTGGAACCCAGGCCAACTGGCTTCAAATCATTCCAAACACCAGACTGATCTGATCATTTACTTTTAAGAGACTGTGTTTTCAGATTAGATTATGTTATCCACTTTTAGTCTTGTTGTTGTTGTCCTCTCGTGTGTTCCTAGCATGTCTTTAGCATGTTTTCTCCGTTTTCAGACATGCTTAATTTAATGAGCCCTCTTCTCCCTCCAACAGCCGACGGGGAGCACCACAAGGGTCTTGCTATTCCCAAACCTGCAGTCTGGTCCGGAAACCGACTGGGTAAAAAACAGAGATGATTGTTACCTCTCAGTGTGTCTCTCACTCACTAACCCATCTTCCCGAGAGACGCCATTTTGTTTTATGTTCCCCGCAGCAAGCCCTCCATGCGCTTAAGCCACAACAACTTGTCCCTGTCCTAAGATTGGCAAGCTTGTCTGTTTGTCCGAGTGACTGTCCATTCTTATTGGGCATCCTGTCCATTTGCATGTTGTGCCTGTTATTGTTGATGTGGGACTGAATCTGCTGCTGTGTTTGTCCACGTTTTGACTGTCAATATGACTGAGACTAAAGAAGAATCCTAGACCTGTTGTTCAGGTCATAAAAGGGGTCCTGAATCTTACAGTAACTTACAGTAACTTGATATCTGGTTCGAATTTTCACACAAATTTCCCATTGACGTCAATGCATGATATGCTGGAAAATGTGTTACATCTCAAGCCAAAAAATTACCACAGTCATGGATGTCCACACCTACATTTCACTTTCACCAGTTGTTGGCTTCAGTCTCAGCCGGTGTGTGTGTTTCTGTGAAACTGGCAGAGTTTCAGAGGTCATCAAGGAGCCCAAGGGCTTGCAGGAAGCAGCTCTACAGAATTCAAAACACACTGTCTACAAAAACCAATCTGAAATACCAATGAAATATTATTACATTTCAAATGTCCCCACAGCAACATTATTCCAATATTTGCACTTTTTGGTTTCTAATGAACTGCAAAATTAAATAATTGATGTAGTTGTGAATTATGATGTGTCTAAACGGTCAGTCAGTGGTGTCTGTCTGTCTGTCAGTGGTGTCTGTCTGTCTGTCAGTGGTGTCTGTCTGTCTGTCTGTCTGTCTGTCTGTCTGTCTGTCTGTCTGTCTGTCTGTCTGTCTGTCTGTCTGTCTGTCTGTCTGTCTGTCTGTCTGCCTGTCAGTGGTGTCTGTCGGTCTTGGGCTTATCTGTCTCATATTACTATGGTCCCATCCACTTCCTGAAGCATTTGTCTCTCAGGGTGAATTCCACACTGGATGGAGTGCTCATATCTGTGTTCTGTACGTCAATGTCTTGCACATTGCACATCTCATGTTTGATTTGATGTTGTTCAACTGTGAATGTGGTCTGTATAGTTTATATAGGCCTTCCATTGTTTTGAGCCCTCTGCTTTGAGAGTGGATAGTGACCTTGAGTTTCTCGAGTATGCATTCGTGCATTCGGAAAGTATTCAGACCCCTTTGCCTTTTCAGAATTTTGTTACGTGACAGCCTTATTCTAAAATTGTTCAATTATATTTTTCCCTCATTAATCTACACATAATACCCCATAATGACAAAGCAAAAACTTGTTTTTAGACATTTTTGCAAATTTATAGAAAAAATATATAACATGTACAAGTATTCAGGCCCGTTGCTCAGTACTTTGTTGAAGCACCTTTGGCAGCGATTACAGCCTTGAGTCTTCTTGGGTACGACGCTACAAGCTTGAGACACCTGCAATTGGGGAGCTTCTACCATTCTTTTCTACAGATCCTCTTGGGAAGCGTTGTTGTTATACAGCTTTTTTCAGGTCTCCAGAGATGTACCGACTGGGTTCAAGTCCAGGGTCTGGCTGGGCCACTCAAGGACATTCAGAGACTTGTCCCGAAGCCACTCCTGTGTTGTCTTGGCTGTGTGCTTAGGGTTGTTGTCCTGTTGGAAGGTAAACCTTCACCCCAGTCTGAGGTCCTGAGTGCTTTGAACCAGGTTTTCATCAAGGATCTCTCTGTACTTTGGCTCTATTCATCTTTCCCTCGATCCTGACTAGTCTCCCAGTCCCTGCTGCTGAAAAACATCCCCACAGCATGATGCTGCCACCACCATGCTTCACCATAGGGATGGTGCCAGGTTTCCTCCAGATGTGACGCTTGGCATTCATCATTTCATCAGATCATATAATCTAGTTTCTAATGGTTTGAGAGTCCTTTAGGTGCCTTCTACATAGTAGTGCGGGCGGGCTGTCACGTGCCTTCTACAGAGTAGTGGCTTCTGTCTGGCCACTCTACCTTAAAGGTCTGATTGGTGGATTGCTGAATAGATGTTTGTCCTTCTGGAAGGTTCTCCTTTGTTTTGGTAGCCTTCCCCAGATCTGTGCCTCGACACAATCCTGTCTCTACGGACAATTACCTCCACTTCATGGCTTCAAGGACGATCAATGGAATCAGAATGTACCAGAGTTCAGTTTCGAGTCTCATAGCAAAGGGTTTGAATACTTATTTAAATAAGGTATTTCATTTTCTTTATTTTTGAAATTTGCAAAAATATCTAAAACCTTTTTCCACTTCGTCAATAGGTGGTATTGTGTGTAGATTGATGAGAAAAAAACAGATTTAGTCAATTTTACATTTGACATTTTACATCACAAAATGTTGAGAAAGGGGAGAGGTCTGACTGCTTTCCGATTGCACTGTATGTTGCAACAAGCATGACAGTCATTTTGTAAATCAGTGGAAAATATTTTCTCAGGGAATATTGTTCTGGGCAAACCTAAAGCACAGTGTTTTTCACTGTCTTGCCAGAGGATTCTGATAGAAACCAGCACACACAACAATCTACTGCTGGTAAAGCTCACACTTCAAAACAGTGTGTGTGTGTTTATATTTGTGTGGGAGCATGTGTGTGTGTGTGTGTCACTGCTGTTGTAAAACAATGCAGCGGTTAAGTGTTTTTCACCCAAAGAGACCAGTGAGTGTTTTGTGGGGTGTTGTGAATAATCTGGTTCTCCCATAGACAGATGCAGGGTTCAGGATGATAAACAGAGCTTCCTCATGATGTCACACCTTACGTTCCCATAACGCTGATCCCCATCACCCAATGAGCAGTCAACAAAAGTTGAAGATTTAATTTTTGGGGGAAAAAAGCATTTAAGAAGCCACAAGGTTTTACGCACAGCCACATTTTCTTTGGCTGAAAGCGACACACACTGTGGCTCTCCAAGACTTTCCCACGCTTGGCTTCAGGTTCTACTTATCCTTGTCTGGTCCTCGTAGCCCCATTGAGGTTGGAGCTCAGTCTGATTTACCCTTGAAAGAGTGACAGGCATGCAGGGACAGATCCGACTGGGCCATGGGGTCGACACAAGCCAAGTTAATATTTATGAATGTGTTGTGGTGGTGGGGGGGGGGTAATATTTATGAGGGGGTTTAGTGCTGATAAGGAGGGCTTAGGAACAGTAGATACCCTGGAGGAGATCACAACCACTAATCATCCTCTTGAGATAAGAATGTGCCAAGTGGAAATGGCCTGATGTTACATGGGGCCACCTGGGCTGCACACTGGGTGGTCAGAGCTATAGACACTACAGTGAATAGAATGAACCAGTCTCCCAAGCATTCAAAGAACTGCCTCAATCGCGCTCAGATAGTGCCTGCCACATCAAAGTCAACAGACCTGAACTAGGGTTGCCAACCCTCTCAGTTTGGCCAGGAGAAAAGATATTCAGGGAGAATTTCCTGAACTGGATTGCTTAATCGTAGATCTGATTTCAGTCTGAGTGGCCTGTTCTGAGTTTGATACTTCAGAGTCTTCATCACAGAGCTTTGCCCCGAAAATCAGTCCACAGCCTGCTAATGCTCCAACAGACTTTAAAAGAACATCATTTAGCGGGAGTTTCAACTGGCGTCCGCCTTATTCCCTGGGTTGTGTTTAGTCTGATCCTATTCGTAGTTTCTGGAATAGGAACAATACAGGGATTGTGAAGAATTTTGGCTTGGCTGTAGCAGAGGATTAATTGAGACCAGGTTTCTTGCTTTTCATCTAAAAGATATAGGAACATGCATCAAATGTTACGGTGTCTCAGGGGTCTATTCAATCAGCTCTGCTTTAGTTGACATCCACATAGTGGCTGTTTTGGCGGTGTCGGAGGAGGAACTGCATTAGAGCTGTTAAATCCACAAGCTGCTCCTGTGGCATTATCCCTAAAGCCAACATCGGCATTGGTTGCTCGGAGTCACATTAGGAGAAATCTCATTAAGACTTTTTTTAAATAGTTCGGACACTGGAATGTGAGATGTAATCAACAACTCGATTAGTCTGATAGAAATCCTCATTATTTAGTTTAATGATTTTCAAATTGAGCGTAATTATTTCTACAGGAAATGACTACACTTTCTGAATTATAACGCAAGTGGGACGGTGTGGCTTTGTGGCAATAATCAAGAGCAGTTGCTCATTGATTTGACAGCTGCAGTTCCACCTCCGACACCGCCAAAATATCAGCTACAGTGCCTTCAGAAAGTATGCTGGCCATTTGACTTTATACACATTTTGTTACATTACAGCCTTATTCTAAAATAGATTAAATAATTAAACCTATTCAGCAATCTACACACACTACCCAATAATGACAAAGCAAAAACTTTTTTTTTTGTCATTTGTGCAAATTTATAAAAAATTAAAAACAGAAACACCTTATTTACACAAGTATTCAAAAACTTGAGATGAAAAAAAACTTGCTATGAGACTCAAAATTGAGCTCAGGTGCATCCTGTTTCCATTGATCATCCTTGAGACATTTCTACAAGTTTATTTAATTCCACCTATAGTAAATTCAGTTGATTGGACATGATTTGGAAAGGCACACACCTGTCTATATTTGGTCCGACAGTTGACAGTGAATGTCAAAAACCAAGCCATGAGGTTTAAGGAATTGTCCTTAGAGCTCCGAGACAGGATTGTGTCGAGGCACAGATCTGGGGAAGGGTACCAAAACATTTCTGCAAGATTGAAGGTCCCCAAGAACACAGTGGCCTCAATCAATCTTAAAAAGTCCTGCGTCCTCTTCCTGACCAAGAACCCGATGGTCAGGCTGACAGAACTCCAGAGAACCTCTGTAGCACTCCACCAATCTGGTCTTTATGGTAGAGTGGCCAGACTGAAGCCACTCCTCGGTAAAAGGCACATGACAGCCCACTTGGAGTTTGTCAAAAGGCACCTAAAGACTCTCAGATCATGAGAAACAAGATTTTCTGGTCTGTTGAAACCAAGATTGAACTCTTTGGCCTGAATGCCAAGCGTCACTTCTAGAGGATACCTAGCACCATCCTTACGGTGAAGCATGGTGTTGGCACCATCATGCTGTGGGGATGTTTTTCAATGGTAGGGACTGGGAGACTAGTCAGGATCGAGGCAAAGATGAACTGAGCAAAGTACAGAGAGATCCTTGATGAAAACCTGATCCAGAGCACTCAGGACTTCAGAAAGGGGTGAAGGTTCACTTTCCAACAGGACAATGACCATGAGCACACAGCCAAGACAACGCAGGAGTGGTTTCAGGACAGGTCTCGGAATGTCCTTGAGTGGCCCAGCCAGAGCCCGGACCTGAACCCGATCAAACATCTCTGGTGAGACCTGAAAATAGCTGTGCAGCGAACCTCCCCATCCAACCTGACAGAGCTTGAGAGGATCTGCAGAGAAGAATGGGGAAACTTCCTAAATACAGGTGTGCCAAGCTTGTAGCGTCATACCCAAGAAGACTCAAGGCTGTAATCGCTGCCAAAGGTGCTTCAACAAAGTACTGAGTAAAGCGTCTGAATACTTATGTAAATGAGATATTTCATTTTTTTCTATTAGCAAACATTTCTAAAATCCTGTTTTTGCTTTTTCATTATGGGGTATTGTGTGTCGATTGATGTGGGAAAACACTATTTAATACCTTTTTGAATAAGGCTGTAACCTAACTAAATGTGGAAAAGGTCAAGGGGTCTGAAAACATTCCGTATGTGTCGGCTATCACTGGTAAATGCTTGATCTTATTGAATCTATGCCTCGGTCTTGCTGACAATTTCTTTGAATCCTCGTGTGGTTTTTAGGTTTCTTCTGACTGCTGCTCTTGTGTTTTTTATGTGACGGCTAGGTTTATAGTTGAAGGTTATTAAGAGTGTATGTGCTGTTACTCATAGCCTTTGGCTGTGCAATGTAGTAGGAATTCTCAACATCCAATCCATCCAAGTCCAATCTGTTGGGCCTGTTTGTATGGCAATGCTTCTGTCCATCACCATCTCCTCTCCAGTGGTTCAGTTGACACTGCGGATTCTCTCTTCTTCATCCCTCTTGAAAAGTATTCCACTGTTTTTTCAAAAGCACAATATTCATCCTCAGTTATGAGTTAATAGGCCTCTCAACAGTGCACTCCAGCGGCCTCCAAATATGTAGTTCCTAACCCTGCTATGGCCTCTATTTCCCAGGCTCCTCTGCAGTCCTGCGTCCCTCTCTTCCTGTCAACAAGAGGCCCAACCTGGTGGGGAAAACAGGGAACAAGGGTGAGGGACTGAACTGACCACTGTTTTGGCTGCTGAATACTTTGACTTCTTTTAAAGCAACACTTCACAAGTTTTGCATCTTAATTTTGTCGTATTTTGATGGTTCTTCCTTCCCTCAGTAAAGTTCTAAAGCGCCTTGCAATTCTCTGAAGAATACACACACAGCTTTAAACCACTTCTCTGAAGAATACACACACAGCTCTAAACCACTTCTCTGAAGAATACACACACAGCTCTAAACCACTTCTCTGAAGAATACACACACAGCTTTAAACCACTTCTCTGAAGAATACACACACAGCTTTAAACCACTTCTCTGAAGAATACACACACAGCTCTAAACCACTTCTCTGAAGAATACACACACAGCTTTAAACCACTTCTCTGAAGAATACACACACAGCTTTAAACCACTTCTCTGAATAATACACACACAGCTTTAAACCACTTCTCTGAAGAATACGCACACAGCTTTAAACCACTTCTCTGAAGAATACACACACAGCTTTAAACCACTTCCCTGAAGAATACACACACAGCTTTAAACATAACAACTGTGTGTGAGTGCCTGTGATGAGTGCGCACCTGCCAGTATGTATGTGTGCAGTATGTGTGTGTTGTTCTGACTCACTTCTCTTACATAACACCAACACAATTATGCAACACACATATTTAATATATTTTCCTTCGGCAGGAAAACCTCTTAGAGATACACCTGGCTGGGTAGCAGATGATCACAACTGTATCTGTAGCTAATATGACTGAGCTGTGTTTTCTACCCCATGTCCTCAGATAAGCCTATAGACCTGAAGCAGGGAGACAAGGCATCCATCTTGAAGTCCTTCCCTCTGGTTACGACGAAGCCCTCCAAACAAAAGACCACAACCATCGCCCCGGCCTTGAACGGTACGGTTCAGTGACTGTGTTTCAAAGAATATACACTATATAAATACAGTGCATTTGGAAAGTATTCAGACATCTTCATTTTTTCCCAGATTTTTTTCCCCCCTCGTCAATCTACACACAATACCCCATAATGACAAAGCAAAAACAGGTTTATAGAAATGTTAGGAAATTTACAAAAACTTAGAACCGGAAATATTTACACAAGTATTCAGACCCTTTACTCAGTACTTTGTTGAAGAACCTTTGGCAGCGATAACAACCTCGAGTCTTCTTGGGTACGACGCTAGAAGCTTGGCACACCTGTATTTGAAGAGTTTTTTCCATTCTTCTCTGCAGATCCTCTCAAGCTCTGTCAGGTTGGACAGGGAGCATCGCTGCACAGCTATTTTCAGGTCTCTCCGGATATATTAGATCGGGTTCAAGTCTGAGCTCTAGATGAGCCACTCAAGGACATTCAGACACTTGTCCCGAAGCCACTCCTGCGTTGTCTTGGCTGTGTGCTGAGGGTCGTTGTCCTGTTGGAAAGTGAACCATTGCCCCAGTCTGAGGTCCTGACCAATCTGGAGCAGGTTTTCATCCAAGATCTCTCTGTACTTTGCTCAGTTCATCTTTCCCTCGATCCTGACTAGTCTTTGACTTTGGGCTAACTCAAATCTAACTCAAATCTGGCTGTCATGTGCTTTTTACTAAGGAGTGTCTTCCGTCTGGCCACTCTACCATAATGTCCTGATTGGTGGAGTGTTGCAGAGATGGTTGTCCTTCTGGAAGGTTCTCCCATCTCCCCAGATGAACTCTGGAGCTCTGTCAGAGTGACCATCGGGATCTTGGTCACCTACCTGACCAAGCCCTTTCCCCCCCGATTGTTCAGTTTCACCGGGCGACCAGCTCTAGGAAGAGTCTTGGTGGTTCCAAACTTCTTCAATTTAAGAAGGATGGAGGCCACTGTGTTCTTGTGACCTTCAATCTTGCAGACATTTTTTGGTACAATATCCCATATCTGTGCCACGACACAATCATGTCTCTGAGCTCTACGGACAATTCTTCAACCTCATGGCTTTGTTTTTGCTCTGACATGTACTGTCAACTGTGGGACCTTATATAGACAGGTGTGTGCCTTTCCAAATCATGTCCAATCAACAGAATTTATCACAGGTGGACTCCAATCAAGTTGTAGAAACATCTCAAGGATGATCGATGGAAACAGGATGCCCCGGAGCTCAATGTCGAGTCTCATAGCACATTTTCGGAATAGTTTTGTTAATAAGGTATTTCTGTTTTTATTGTTAATACATTTGTAAAACTGTCAAAAAACCTGTTTTTTCGCATTGTCATTATTGGGTATTGTGTGTAGATTGATGAGGAAAGTAATTTATTTAATCAATTTTAGAATAAGGCTGTAACTTAACAAAATGTGTGAAAAGGGAAGGGGTCTGAATTCTTTCCGTATGCACTCTATAGAAGTATGTGGACAACCCTTCAATTGGTGGATTCAGCTATTTCAGCCACACCCGTTGCTGACATGTGTATAAAATGGAGCACACAGACATGCAATCTCCATAGACAAATATTTACTGTAGAATGTCCTTACTGATTAGCTCAGTGACTTTCAATGTGGCACCGTCATAGGATGCCACTTTTCAAACAAGTCAGTTCATCAAAATTGTGCCATTCTAGTGCTTCCCCTGTCAACTGTTAGTGCTGTTATTGTGAAATGGAAACATTTAGGAGCAACAACGGCTCAGTCGCAAAGTGGTAAGCCACACAAGCTCACAGAACAGGACTGCTGAGTACTGAAGCGTTTAACACGTAAAAATCGTCTGTCCTCGGTTTCAACACTCACTACCGAGTTCCAAATAGCCTCTGTAAGCAAATTCAGCACAGTAATTGTTTGTTGGGAGCTTCATGAAATGGGTTTCCATGGCCGAGAAGCTGCACACAAGCATAAGATCAACGTGTGCAATGCCAAATGTTGGCTGGAGTGGTGTAAAGCTCGCCGCCATTAGACTCTGGAGCAGTGGAAACATGTTCTCTGGAGTGATGAATCACGCTTCACCATCTGGCAGTCCAATGGACAAATCTGGGTTTGGCGGATGCCAGGAGAAAGCTAACCTGCCCGAATGCATAGAGACAACTGTAAAACTTGGTGGAGGACAAAACATGGTCTGGGGCTGTTTTTCATGATTCGGGCTCAGACCCTTAGTTCCAGTGAAAGAAAACCTTAACGCTACAGCATACCATGACATTTTAGACGATTCTGGGCTTCCAACTTTGTGGCAACAGTTTTGGAAATGTCCTTTCCTGTTTCAGCATGACGATGCCCCATGCAGAAAGTGAGGTCCATTCAGAAATGGTTTGGCAAGAATGGTGTGGAAGAACTTTACAGGCCAGGCCTGTTCTTGTGGCTGAATGGAAGCACATTTCCGGAGGAATGTTCCAACATCTATTGGAAAGCCTTCCCAGAAGAGTGAAGGCTGTTATGGCAGCAAACTCCATATTAATGCCCATCATATTGGAATGCGATGGTCAACGAGCACGTGTCCACATACTTTTGGTCATGTAGTGTATGTGTTTTTTTGCACTTTTTACAAACTTTTATTTGTTCAAGGGAGCCCAATTGAGACCATGGTATCATTCACAATGGTGTCGTGAGAACAAACAATTCATAAGTCAACATGATGATTCAGTAAAATAGAAAAAATATATAAGATACACTACATTTCAACAACACAAATCAATTATCACTATCAACCAAAACACTCGCAAACCTCTGGAAACCTCAGTGAGTGAATTCATCCCTCATCAGCGTTCTAAACTGCCCTATTGGCACCAAGGTTTCCAGATGTAATGTGGATTGTAAATTATACCAAACATGGGGGGGGGCGTTAAAACCTAGGACTGTTTGACATAGGTTGGTAGAGACATGAGGGACTTCAAGAGTTAACCAACCATGTGAGCGGGTTTGGTGCCTCATATTTTTATTCTTTTTAAAATTTATTTATTTAATTTTACCCCCCTTTTTCATGGTATCCAATTGTTAGTAGTTACTATCTTGTCTCATCGCCACAACTCCCGTACGGGAGAGAGGAGAGAGGAGGGTCAAAAGCCATGCGTCCTCCGAAACACAACCCAACCAAGCCGCACTGCTTCTTAACACAGTGCCATCCAACCCAGAAGCCAGCCGCACCAATGTGTCGGAGGAAACACCGTGCACCTGACGACCATGTTAGCGTCAGGCCCGCCAAAGGAGTCACTATTGCGCGATGAGACAACCCGGACGATTGTGCGATGCCCCATGGCCCTCCCAGTCGCCTGAAACAGAGCCTGGGCTCGAACCCAGAGTCTCTGGTGTCACAGCTAGCACTGTGATGCAGTGCCTTAGACCACTGAGTCTCTGGTGTCACAGCTAGCACTGTGATGCAGTGCCTTAGACCACTGAGTCTCTGGTGTCACAGCTAGCACTGTGATGCAGTGCAGTGCCTTAGACCACTGAGTCTCTGGTGTCACAGCTAGCACTGTGATGCAGTGCCTTAGACCACTGAGTCTCTGGTGTCACAGCTAGCACTGTGATGCAGTGCCTTAGACCACTGAGTCTCTGGTGCCACAGCTAGCACTGTGATGCAGTGCCTTAGACCACTGAGTCTCTGGTGTCACAGCTAGCACTGTGATGCAGTGCCTTAGACCACTGAGTCCCTGGTGTCACAGCTAGCACTGTGATGCAGTGCCTTAGACCACTGAGTCTCTGGTGTCACAGCTAGCACTGTGATGCAGTGCCTTAGACCACTGAGTCCCTGGTGTCACAGCTAGCACTGTGATGCAGTGCCTTAGACCACTGAGTCTCTGGTGTCACCGCTAGCACTGTAATGCAGTGCCTTAGACCACTGAGTCTCTGGTGTCACAGCTAGCACTGTGATGCAGTGCCTTAGACCACTGAGTCTCTGGTGTCACAGCTAGCACTGTGATGCCGTGCCTTAGACCACTGAGTCTCTGGTGTCACAGCTAGCACTGTGATGCAGTGCCTTAGACCACTGCGCCACCCGGGAGGACCCTCAAGTATTTTTATACTTGAACAGAGAATTGAAATATGTTGGAGGCTTGTGCAGAATAGCTTTGTAAACAAAAAGGGAGAAATGAAGTGATACACTTCTATGGTACCACAACATCCAGGGGGTTTAGAGAATGCTGCAGTATGATGAATAGTGTGACCATAATTAAGAGGTGGTAGGGAGGTTGCCTGTACAACCTGCAGGATATATTTCTATAAAAGAAGCCCATTTTAAATCTCAGCTTTTTTAGCTAGCTCATCCGTATGTTTTTTAAACATACCATTTTTGTTAATCCAAAAGCCCAGATATTTACATGCACAAGTGTCATCTGCATACAGATGAATGTTACAGGATTTTTCAGATAGACCAACATAATTTATATAAATAGTAGAGGACAGGTCCCAAAATTGACCCTTGCAGGACACCTTTAGTAGTACTGAAGTAACTTGACCTGACACCATCAAGAAGCACACGTGTCCTGTCTGACAGATAGTTCCCAAACCATTTGCAAGACGCCTTGTCGAGGCCCATTTCAGTATCAACGTCCTTAGATATGCTGTGGGTCTATAAATATAGAAACACAGTGATGCCTATGATCTAAGCAATTTAACACTGCTGAAACATCAAGAATATCATTTGAAGTGCTTAGCTGAAGTGCTTAGCTGAAGTGCTTAGCTGGCGGCTGCGGACTGTAGGACTGAGCCAGAGATTGAGGACAAAATTCTGCCGGGGAATGTTTGACATATCATCACAGTACTCTCATAGCATGCACACACACACTCACTCTGTTGTTTCTCAATCTCATCATCCATCTCTCTGTAGCCACTCGTAATGAGCCAGGTGACAACTCTTCTGTGTTCAGCTCTCTGCCTGCTTCGGAAGTGGACGCCTTGGGCAAGAAGCGCTTCGTAGGTAAGGACACATGCATCATAACAGTCTTCAACAACTCCCCATGACCTAACTCCCGGTGGACAGGGGCTGGAGGATCACTGAGGACAATAGCCTGGAGAACATTAGCCTTTCGTGCTTCCTCTTACCACCAGTTGTTTTGGATTTGTCTTGTCTGTATCCAGATGGTTGGCTGAGCTCCAGCTGATTTAGAACTCTTGTCTATGAAGTACAGATGTCAGAGATGTTAACAATAATACCACTATACAGCTGATCATAAGCTGTTCGAGGTCTATTTCAATGAATGCAATGTATAATTAATTGCATGTAACCCGGATGTAGAACAATATGTGACAGTACATTATAAGTGCTCTGAAAAACATGGACCTAAATCTGTAGTTACAATGTTTTAATGGTTCTCATTCTATTGTGATTCTCTGTAGATCAGATGGTAGAGCTTGGCGCTAGTAATGCCAGGATAGTGGGTTTAAAGTGTAAAATGTAATCCTATGCCGCATTACTGAAAGTCGCTTTGGATAAAATCGTCTGCTAAATGACGTATGTTATCCTACAGAGTTCTGTGTCTTTTAAGATATTATTGTTTGAGCACCAACCCTTTAATGTCTTTTCCAGCCCCTCATGTGCTCTATAAGACGGACAAGAAGCCAGACGAGCCGTGTTCCATAACACACTCCCTCAGCTTCTTCCCTGAGGAGGAGGGGGTGGAGCAGAACGTCACCGCACCCCCCCGCTTGTCCCCCTCCAATGTCACCGTGGTGACCGTGGAGGGATGCCCCTCCTTCATCATCCTGGACTGGGAGAAAACTGACAACGACACCACAGGTTTGTGTGTGAGTGTGTCTTCGTATATATGTGTGTGTGTGCACGTATACGTGTGTGCATGTGCGGGTGTGTGTGCTTATACGTGTGTGTGTGTGTGTGTGTGAGTGTGTGTGTGCGTGTGTATATGCGTATATGCGCGTGTATATATATATGTGTATGTGTATGTGTGTGTGTGTGTGTGTGTGTGTGTGTGTGTGTGTGTGTGTGTGTGTGTGTGTGTGTGTGTGTGTGTGTGTGTGTGTGTGTGTGTGTGTGTGTGTGGGCGTGTGCGTATGTGCGCGTATATATGTGTGTTTGTGTGTGTGTGTGCGAGTGTGTGTGTGTATGTGATTGTGTGTGTGTGTGTGCTGATACATGCGTGTGTGCGCATATATACAGTGGGGCAAAAAAATATTTAGTCAGCCACCAATTGTGCAAGTTCTCCCACTTAAAAAGATGAGAGAGGCCTGTAATATTCATCATAGGTACACTTCAACTATGACAGACAAAATGAGGGAAAAAAATCCAGAAAATCACATTGTCGGATTTTTAATTTATTTATTTGCAAATGATGGTGGAAAATAAGTATTTGGTCAATAACAAAAGTTTATCTCAATACTTTGTTTTATACCCTTTGTTGGCAATGACAGAGGTCAAACGTTTTCTGTAAGTCTTCAAAGGTTTTCACACACTGTTGCTGGTATTTTGGCCCATTCCTCCATGCAGATCTCCTCTAGAGCAGTGATGTTTTGGGGCTGTTGCTGGGCAACACGGACTTTCAACTTCCTCCAAAGATTTTCTGTGGGGTTGAGATCTGGAGACTGGCTAGGCCACTCCAGGACCTTGAAATGCTTCTTATGACGCCACTCCTTCGTTGCCCAGGTGGTGTGTTTGGGATCATTGTCATGCTGAAAGACCCAGCCACGTTTCATCTTCAATGCCCTTGCTGATGGAAGGAGGTTTTCACTCAAAATCTCACGATACATGGCCCCATTCATTCTTTCATTTACACGGATCAGTCGTCCTGGTCCCTTTGCAGAAAAACAGCTCCAAAGAATGATGTTTCCACCCCCATGCTTCACAGTAGGTATGGTGTTCTTTGGATGCAATTCAGCATTCTTTGTCCTCCAAACACGACGAGTTGAGTTTTTACCAAAAAGTTATATTTTGGTTTCATCTGACCATATGACATTCTCCCAATCTTATTCTGGATCATCCAAATGCTCTCTAGCAAACTTCAGACGGGCTTGGACATGGCTTAAGCAGGGGGACACATCTGGCACTGCAGGATTTGAATCCCTGGCGGCGTAGTGTGTTACTGACGGTAGGCTTTGTTACTTTGGTCCCAGCTCTCTGCAGGTCATTCACTAGGTCCCGTGTGGTTCTGGTATTTTTGCTCACCGTTCTTGTGATAATTTTGATCCAAGGGGGGAGATCTTGCGTGGAGCCCCAGATTGAGGGAGATTATCAGTGGTCTTGTATGTCTTCCATTTCCTAATAATTGCTCCCACAGTTGATTTCTTCAAACCAAGCTGCTTACCTATTGCAGGTTCAGTCTTCCCAACCTGGTGCAGGTCTACAATTTTGTTTCTGGTGTCCTTTGACAGCTCTTTGGTCTTGGCCATAGTGGAGTTTGGAGTGTGACTGTTTGAGGTTGTGAACATGTGTCTTTTATAGTGATAACAAGTTCAAACAGGTGCCATTAATACAGGTAACGAGTGAAGGACAGAGGAGCCTCTTAAAGAAGAAGTTACAGGTCTGTGAGAGCCAGAAATCTTGCTTGTTTGTAGGTGACCAAATACTTATTTTCCACCATAATTTGCAAATAAATTCATTAAAAATCCTACAATGTGATTTTCTGGATTTTTTTTTCTCATTTTGTCTGTCCGAGTTGAAGTGTACCGATGATGAAAATTACAGGCCTCTCTCGTCTTTTTAAGTGGGAGAACTTGCACAATTGGTTGCTGACTAAATACTTTTTTGCCCCACTGTATAGTTGTGTGTGTATACGTGTGTGTGCGTGTATACTAGTGTGTGTGTGTGTGTTTGTGTGCCAGCGTGCGTGCGTGTGTGTGTGTGTGTGTGCAAGAGCACATGCGCAGAGGTTCATAATGCTCTCTAGGTTATTGAAGAGTGAAGTCCTAACTCATAAGACTCTATTGCAATGGGTCTTTTAATAACATCCTGAAACTCCATCTGTGCTCCATCAGGATAACTCTACAGTCAGAACATGTCGTGGAAGTGAAGTGTTGCGACAACATATTTTCACAACGCTTTCTTTGGCCCAGTCCTTGTCAACCCCACCCAAATCCTCAGAGTCCTGTCTTTAAATGTTATATTTGCCTCGTTAAGACACATAAATCACATATGTATGATATCAATGAGGTTGTAAAGATATAATTAAACATGTTGTGTGGATTTGCTGCTTCTCTTTTGATCAGAGTATGAGGTCATTTCAAGGACCCAAGGACCAAATGGAGAAGAGGTGTCCATCCTGACTACCAACCAGACTCACACTGCTGTGGAGAATTTAAAACCAGAGAGCAGGTGTGTGTCTGTGTTTGTTTTTATGTGGTGTTTGGAGGCTTGCTGGAGCAGAGTTGGGTTGGGAAGGTTCATTGTGTTTCTAATTATGCTGGATCCTGATATTGGTGTTGGCTGGGAGTTAAAGATTCATAGAATGAACCAGATTAACCAGAACCTTATCCTCGGCTGGGTCTGTTTCACCCACCACAACATCTGAACATCACATACTTTTTGGAACAGCCATTAGCAAGGTGTGTGTGTGTGTGTGTGTGTGTGTTTTTGTTTAAGTGAGAGAGTGTGAATGTATATGTGTGTGTTTAAGTCAGAGAGTCTCTGTGTGTGTGTGTCTGTGTGAGAGAGAGCATAGGAGAGAGAGGCAGAGAGAAAGAGAAAGTCTTAAGTCTTATAGTGCTGGAGACGGGTGGAATATAAACTCAAGCTCCACAAAGTTTAAGATTATAGCGAACAAGTGTAACTAAGGTTTATTTTTGTGTACGTGAAACACAGGTGGCTGGTGGCACCATAATTGGGGAGGACGGGCTCATAGTAATGGCTGGACTGGAATTAATGGAATGGTATCAAATACGTCAAATGCACGGTTTCCATGTGTTTGATACCATTCCATTCACTCCATTCCAGCCATTATTATGAGCAGTCCTCCCCTCAGCAGCCTCCTGTGATGTGGAATCTCCCGTTTGCATTCCTTTGCTGGGAAAGCTATCTCACCATGGCGATCGGAATAGAAAGTTCTGTATATAAAAAGGAGATTTTGGAATGACTGAGCTGGTTTAACATCATGCTGACTTTATCTCTTTCCTTTTTCAGTTACGAGTTCAAGGTAAAACCCAAGAATGAGCTTGGAGAAGGGCCTGCCAGTGAGGCGGTGTCGTTCAACACAGAGTCAGGTAGGTGTAGAGCCAAAATGGACTCCACTGTATCAAATCAAATGTTATTGGTCACATACACGTGTTTGGCAGTTATTGTGGGTGTAGCGAAAGGCTTGTGTTTCTAGCTCCAACAGTGCAGTAATATCTAACACGTAATATCTAACAATTCCACAACATATACCCAATGCTCACAAATCTAAGTAAAGAGATGATGAATTAAGACTATGTTTATTGTTTATTGTTTACTATTATTATTATTATTATTATTATTTATATATATATATATATTTATTATATTATGTCTTAAGAATATATAATTATATGGATTGAGCAATATCAGAGCGGCCAGTATGTCCGATTACACTTACATAATGGAGCCGGAATGGAGGCCAGCTCCAGATAGAAGTTCCCATTGGGCATGGATATATCTATGATCAGCTTTCCATTCCCATATCCAAATGTTAACCGTTGATGGAAACCATGCAAAAGGGACCATAAATCAGAACCTTGACCATGGACCACAATTCCCACTGTTGGCATTATAGAGCCCCATTGGCTGGGCCAGTAAATTAGTAAAAAAAAACTTGAATCACAATCTTACTGTTTCAACTTGAATACTTTACATTAGCTTGGCTCCGCCTCTAAGTGCTGTATCAAACACTGATATCACATGCTTTTCAGACATGTGTCGCTAATTAGTTTATTGCTCATGGTATTAACCTTTGGTCAATAGATGTGTGTGAGTAATTAGCTGCTCTCTATTAGCATGGCCTAGCATGTCAGAGGTGTGCAATAAGACTGTTGTTCATGACTCCAACATGCCTTTTCCATTTTGGTAACCTTGGCGATCACTGGGTGATGTCTGGTCGAGACCTATCGGTCCTGTCTGTCTGTCAGGCTTTTCATCACTCCTCTAATCAAAAAACAACACACACTCGTCTCCAGGAAGAGATGGAGAACTATTACCAGGGTTCAACTTTGCGAGGGGGTTGTTTGGGGACTTGATCATGTTGGTTATAGTTAGGTTTAGTGCTCTATTCAATCAGATCCACTTTAGCCGACATCCGCATAGAGGTTGTTTTGGCGGTGTCGGAGGTGGAACTGTGTTAGAGCTGTCAAATCCACAAGTGGCTCGTGGCATTATACAAGAAGCAGGTTAAACAGCGTGATCAATATACAGGTACACTTTGTGCTGGGGACAATAAAAGGCCACTAAAATGTGCAGTTTTGTCACACAACACAATGCCACGTCTCAAATTTTGAGGGAGCTTGCAATTGGCATACTGACTGCAGGAATGTCTCCCAGAGCTGTTGCCAGAGAATTGAATGTTCATTTCTCTACCATAAGCCGCCTCCAATGTCATTTTAGAGATTTTGGGTACGTCCAACCGGCCTCACAACTGCAGACCATGTGGAACCACGCCAGCCCAGGACCTCCACATGCGGCTTCTTCATCTGCGGGATCGTCTGAGACCAGCCACCCAGACAGCTGATGAAACTGTGGGTTTGCACAACCAGAGAATTTTGGCACAAACTGCAGAAACCGTTTCAGGGAAGCTCATCTGTGTGCTCATTGTCCCCACCAGGGTCTTGACCTGACTGCATTTCAGCGTTGTAACCGACTTCAGTGGGCAAATAGTCGCCTTTGAAGGCCACTGGCATGCTGGAGAAGTGTGCTCTTCATGGATGAATCAGCGTTTCAACTGTACTGGGCTGACGGCAGACAGGGTTATGGTATGGGCAGGCATAGCTAAGGACAACGAACACAATTGCATTTTATCGATGACAGTTTGAATGCACAGAGATACAGTGACGAGATCCTAAAGGCCCATTGTCGTGACATTCATCTGCTGCCATCATCTCATGTTTCAGCATGATAATGCACGGCCCCATGTCGCAAGGATCTGTACACAATTCCTGGAAGCTGACAGTGTCCCAGTTCTTCCATGGCCTTCATACTCACCAGACATGTCACCCATTGAGCATGTTTGGGGTGCTCTGGATCGATGTGTTCGACAGCGTGTTCTAGTTTCTCCCCAAGTGGGAAAACATTCCACAGGCTTGCGAAGGAGATTTCATGCTGCATGAGGCAAATGATGGTCACACCAGATACTGACCGGCTTTCTGATATTACGATATATGTGACTAACAGATGCATAGCTGTATCCCAGCCGTGAAATCCATAGATCAGGGCCTAATGAATTCATTTCAATTGACTGATTTCGTTACATGAACTGTAACTCAGTAAAATCTTTGAAATTGTTGCATGTGGCATTTATATTTTTGAACCTAAAGGGGACATTGCCATTGGCTGCACAGAGTCACATTAAGGTACATCCCATGCAGCCTTGTTAAAAACTGATTTGGGATCGGGGGCAGCATTTTCACTTTTGGATGAATAGTGTGCCCAGAGTAAACTGCCTCCTACTCAGTCCCAGATGCTAATATATGCATCTTATTATTAGTATTGGATAGAAAACACTCTGAAGGTTCTAAAACTGTTTGACTGATGTATGTGAGTATAACAGAACTCATAAAGCAGGCAATACCCTGAGAAATCTGAGGTTTGAAGTTCCGCTTGCGGAACCCCAGTCCTAGACAGGTTTAACAAGTTGGAACACTGGAATGTGAGATGTAATCTACACCTCCATAAGGAACACTGGAATGTGAGATGTAATCTACACCTCCATAAGGAACACTGGAATGTGAGATGTAATCTACACCTCCATAAGGAACACTGGAATGTGAGATGTAATCTACACCTCCATAAGGAACACTGGAATGTGAGATGTAATCTACACCTCCATAAGGAACACTGGAATGTGAGATGTAATCTACACCTCCATAAGGAACACTGGAATGTGAGATGTAATCTACACCTCCATAAGGAACACTGGAATGTGAGATGTAATCTACACCTCCATAAGGACCACTGGAATGTGAGATGTAATCTACACCTCCATAAGGAACACTGGAATGTGAGATGTAATATACACCTCCATAAGGAACACTGGAATGTGCAATGTAATCTACACCTTCATAAGGAACACTGGAATGTGAGATGTAATCTACACCTCCATAAGGAACACTGGAATGTGAGATGTAATCTACACCTCCATAAGGAACACTGGAATGTGAGATGTAATCTACACCTCCATAAAGAACACTGGAATGTGAGATGTAATCTACACCTCCATAAAGAACACTGGAATGTGAGATGTAATCTACACCTCCATAAGGAACACTGGAATGTGAGATGTAATCTACACCTCCATAAGGAACACTGGAATGTGAGATGTAATCTACACCTCCATAAAGAACACTGGAATGTGAGATATAATCTACACCTCCATAAGGAACACTGGAATGTGAGATGTAATCTACACCTCCATAAGGAACACTGGAATGTGCAATGTAATCTACACCTCCCTTAGGCTGATTGAAATCTTCAGTATTTTGTTTAATGAATTTCAATTTGAGCGTCATTTTTTCTAATGAGCCTACACTTTCTCGTTCTGAACTTCTAACCTGAGAGGGAGGGTGTGGCTTTGTGACAAGAGCAGCTGCTCAACGATTTGACAGCTTCAACATCAGTCATAGTCACATAATAGCTACAGATGGACTGGATTTTGGGATTCATAACATATCTGTTAGGCACACTATTGAAATCAATTAACTAACATTCACAGCAATATTGTGTCCAAACAGAAATAAGAGTGACTGAGCTGGATTGGAGCTGGATCTCCATCACTGATAAAGAGGAGTGATTGGACCAAAGGCTCTTTGCCCTGTAGTGAAATCAGACTGGGAGGGACATGACTATGTAGCTGTCCATGTGCAAGTATTGTTTATAACTGTATTAATGCAGTAATAATGGACTGATGTGTGACTAATGATGTTTTCTCTCCTTCACAGCGGACCCTCGGGTGAGTGAGAATGTCTCAGGTCAGTGGACTCAGTATGTCATGTTCACAATCATTTTTCTTCCATAGTTTGTGTCCCGTTCTCTGTGCCATAGTGTCAAATGAAAATCCTTAAATATATTCTCTCTCCTGCCTCCAGGTAAAGCTGCTATATGGACACAGTTCCCCTTCAAGGCAGATTCCTACTCGGAGTGTAACGGGAAGCAGTACGTGAAGAGGACCTGGTACCGCAAGTTTGTGGGCATCCAGCTATGCAACTCCCTTAGATACAAAATCTACATGAGCGACTCGCTCAACGGTCAGTATAGTATAGTATAGTAAGAGGGTTGCCTTGGGAAATTATTCAGACCACTTGACTTCTTCCAAATGTTGTTAGGTTACAGTAGGTTACAGCAGGTTACAGTAGGTTACAGCAGGTTACAGTAGGTTACAGTAGGTTACAGTAGGTTACAGTAGGTTACAGCAGGTTACAGTAAGTTACAGTAGGTTACAGCAGGTTACAGCAGGTTACAGTAGGTTACAGTAGGTTACAGCAGGTTACAGTGGGTTACAGCGGGTTACAGCAGGTTACAGCAGGTTACAGTAGGTTACAGCAGGTTACAGCAGGTAACAGTAGGTTACAGCAGGTTACAGCAGGTTACAGTAGGTTACAGCAGGTTACAGTAGGTTACAGCGGGTTACAGCAGGTTACAGCAGGTTACAGCAGGTTACAGTAGGTTATAGCTGGTTACAGCAGGTTACAGTAGGTTACAGCAGGTTACAGCAGGTTACAGTAGGTTACAGCAGGTTACAGCAGGTTACAGTAGGTTACAGTAGGTTTCAGCAGGTTACAGCACGTTACAGTAGGTTACATTAGGTTTCAGCAGGTTACAGCACGTTACAGTAGGTTACAGTAGGTTACAGCAGGTTACAGTAGGTTACAGTAGGTTTGCGAGAGAAAACAATATTTGACACCTGTTTTCTCAATGACATTCAAATCAGCATTGAAAAAAGGTGCATGTTTAAATTTTTTCCACCTGAGCGAGTCTGACCAGAATTCAGAGACCACTATGATGACACACCAAATGGGTTTGATGGATCGTGGGAAAAGCACTGCAAATGTAAACACTGTATAGCCTCATAACATGGTTAAAACAATCATTTTGATATCATGGATGGTCAGTCCTGTATAGCCTCATAACATGGTTAAAACAATCATTTTGATATCATGGATGGTCAGTCCTGTATAGCCTCATAACATGGTTAAAACAATCATTTTGATATCATGGATGGTCAGTCCTCGCATCCAAAGCTCTGACTATTAATCTGAGAGTGAATACATTTCTCCAGGCCCATCCCTCAGCTTTTACCAAAACAGAGGCGGGTGAGGTTTTGTTACTGTTTCATCTGTGGATTTGCCCTTTAAACAGCTGCATATTATCAAGATATCAAAGTGTCACCAACAAAATGTTAAATATGCCTATAGCAATGTAGTATATGGCATTCATTTTTCACATGTAAATAGCACATTTCAGTAGTGCTCAAAGCATGCCACTCCATGAGGACAGCATTTATTTTTCAACTCCAAATCAATCAGTCCCCCATGACAACAAAATCATAAATAACAGCGTAGAGCTGGCTAATAAGTCCTTCGTTTTGGGGTTATGCTCAGGTAAAACAATTTGGCTAATCTATACTTCCATATTTCCAAGTCCTTTCTTGAAGATCAAGGGGTATAACATTTATTGGAATAACTGGAATTCTGATCAAATTATATTTTTACATTAAAAACCAAAGTTTAACGTATTAAAATTATATGTAGTAGAAAGTGATGGGTTAGAAGAAGCCTACACAAACAACGCACAAAGTCAAATGTAACATCCATATGTGGCCAGCCATGTAAACTTTAACATTGCAGCATAAATCAATAGATGTGGTTCAATTGGTAACATACATTTTTGTCTTCTTCTAATGCCTCTTAAGGGGAAAGTAATCTAAACGTAACTAAATGTAATCAGATTATGTTACTGTGTTTGGGTAATCCAAAAGTAACATTACTGATTACAATTTTGGACAGGTAACTAGTAACTGTAATGGATTACATTTAGAAAGTAACCTACCCAACCCTGGTGAGACAGCCTTATTCTAAAATTGATGGATTTTTCTCATATCAATCTACACACAATGGCCCATAATGACAAAGCAAAAACTTGTTTGTAGAAATGTTTCCACAGTTATTAAAAATATAAAAGTATTCAGACCGTTTACTGAGTACTTTGTTGAATCACCTTTGGCAGCGATTACAGCCTCAAGTCTTCTTGGGTATGACACTACAAACTTGGCACACCTGTAATTGGAGGAGTTTCTCGCATTCTTCTCTGCAGATCCTCTCAATCTCTGTCAGGTTGGATAGGGAGCGTTGCTGCACGGCTATTTTCAGATCTCTCGAGAATTGTTTGATCGGGTTCAAGTCTGGGCTCTGGCTGGACCACTCAAGGACATCCCGAAGCCACTCCTGCGTTGTCTTGGCTGTGTGCTTAGGGTTGTTGTCCTGTTGGAAGGTAAATCTTCGCCCCAGTCTGAGGTCCAGGACCAGGTTTTCATCAAGGACCTCTCTGTACTTTCCTCTGTTCATCTTTCCCTCGATCCAGTCTAGTCTCCCACCCCATGCTGCTGAAAAACATCCCCAAAGCATGATACTGCCACCACCATGCTTCATTGTAGGGATGGCGCCAGGTTTCCTCCAGACGTGACACTTAGCATTCTGGCACTCTACCATTAAGGCCTAATTGATGGAGTGCTGCAGAGATGGTTGTCCTCCCATCTCCACAGAGCAACTCTAGAGCTCTGTCAGACTGACCATCGGGTTTGTGGTCACCTCCCTGTTCAAGGCCCTTCTCCCCCGATTTCTCAGTTTGGCCTGGCAGCCAGCTCTAGGAAGAGTCTTGGTGGTTCCAAACTTCTTCCATTTAATAATTATGGAGGCCACTGAGTTCTTGGAGACATTCAATGCTGCATAAATGTTTTGGTAGCCTTCCCCAGGTGTATGCCTCGACACAATCCTGTCTCAGAGCTCTACGGAAAATGTATTTGACCTCATGGCTTGGTTTTTGCTCTGACATGCACTGTTAACTGTGGGACCTTATATAGACAGGTGTGTGCCTAGCCAAATTATGTCCAATCAATTGAATTTACCACAAGTGGACTCCAATCAAGTTGTAGAAACATCTGAAGGATGATCAATGGAAACAGAATGCACCTGAGCTCAATTTCGATTCTCATAGCAAAGGATCTGAATACTTATGTAATCCAGGTATTTCTGTTATTTTTTAAATACATTTGCAAAATGTTTAAAAACCTGTTTTCGCTTAGTCATTTTGGGCTATTGTTTGTAGCTTGCTGAGGAAAGAGTTTTATTTAATAAATTTTAGAATAAGGCTGTAACAAACAAAAGGTGGAAAAAGTCAAGGGGTCTGAATAGTTTCCGAATTCACAGTATACACTGAGTGTACAAAACATTAAGAACACCTGCTCTTTCCGTGACATAGACTGACCAGGTGAATCCAGGTGAATGCTCCACTCTTAGAAAAAAGGTGTTATCTAGAACTAAAAAGGGTTCTTTCGCTGTTGCCATAAGACAACCGTTTGAAGAACCCCTTTTGGTTCCAGGTAGAACCCTTTTGGGTTCCATGTAAAACCCTTTCCACAGAGGGTTCTACATGGAAACCAAAAGAGTTCTATCTGGAACCAAAAAGGGTTCTCCTATGGGGACAGCCGCAGAACCCTTTTGAACCCTTTTTCAAAGAGTGTGTGATCTCTTATTGATGTTACATAATCTACACTTTAATCAGTGTAGATTAAGGGGCGGAGACATGTTAAAGAAGAATTTTAAGCCTTGAGACAATTGAAACATGGATTGTGTATGTGTGCCATTCAGATGGTGAATGGGGAATAAAAAATATTTAAGTGCCTTTGAACGGAGTATGGTAGTAGGTGTCAGGCGCACCGGATTTGTCAAGAACTGCTAAGTTTTTCATGCTCAACAGTTTCCTGTGAGTATACTAAAAATGGTCCACCACCTAAAGGACATCCAACCAACTTGACACAACTGTGGGAAGCATTGGAGTCAACATGGGCCAGCATCCCTGAATAACACTTTGGACACCTTGTAGAGTCAACATGGGTCAGCATCCCTGAATAACACTTTGGACACCTTGTAGAGTCAACATGGGCCAGCATCCCTGAATAACACTTTGGACACCTTGTAGAGTCAACATGGGCCAGCATCCCTGAATAACACTTTGGACACCTTGTAGAGTCAACATGGGCCAGCATCCCTGAATAACACTTTGGACACCTTGTAGAGTCAACATGGGCCAGCATCCCTGAATAACACTTTGGACACCTTGTAGAGTCAACATGGGCCAGCATCCCTGAATAACACTTTGGACACCTTGTAGAGTCAACATGGGCCAGCATCCCTGAATAACACTTTGGACACCTTGTAGAGTCCATGCCCCGATGACTTGTGGCTGTTCTGAGGGCAAAAAAGGGGACAACTTAATATTAGGAAGGTGTCCCTAATGTTTTGTACACTCAGTGTATGTTTTCCTCTGTTTATATTGTCTTGTCTCTGTGTACGTGTGACTATAAAGGACTTGTGTATGTACGACTAAAGGATACAATGGAATTCTGAACGAGGTGTAACCAACTAAAATTATATAATCTCAAACAACATTATTTAACCTATAGCATCATACAGAGCCATAACCTTTGACCCTGTGCAGGCAAGTTCTACAACATCGGGGACCAGACTGGTCATGGGGAGGACCACTGCCAGTTTGTAGATTCTTTCCTGGACGGACGAACAGGCAGCCAGCTACTGGCCGACCAGCTTCCCAGCCGATCAGGTAGAGTACCATCAACTGGGACCCATTAGAAATATCAGTGGCAGAGAACCACTTGTACAGGTGTCCATGACCACGGTTTCTTGTTCACTTTTCAATGACTACTAAAGATTTCTGTTTCAGGGTTAACTATGGGAAACAATGATCTCTAGACTATGTTAAGACCGTTCACATCCCAAACCATTTTTAAAAGAAAGGTTCTCACTATTCTTTTGCTCTCATGTCTCAGGTTTCTACCGGGCTATGCGCCAGGAACCGGTCAACTTCGGCCAGATCGGAGGGAACTCGCACGCCACCTATGTCGGCTGGTACGAGTGCGGAACACCCATACCTGGGAAATGGTAAGACCCCTCCACCAAGGAGGTGGCCAGGAAGATGCCTGACTGGAAGAGGGATTATTTTACCAGGCTGAAAGGAGGACTGAGGAGGCCTGAGGGGAGGTGGGCTTCTCTGTTACCATGGAGATGCACCTTTCTGACTATCTATTTGTCAGATGGCAACAGCCCACATTCCATTGTATAAAAGTGTACAGGACCATACTTGTCACGAACTCTGTTAGGCACATTTGTCATATCTCCTTAAATCTCATCTCACTATTTATCAATCACGACAACATGAGAAAATACTCAACCTGTAAACAAGGATGAGAAGTTGGTAAAAGGTTTTTCAGAGTGCTTCATTAAACATGAACACCGGTAACTGTTGGGAAGCTGGCTCCCGAAAAATGTAATAATGTGTATGGTTTTATTTATCAAGCAGTTGTTATTCATGTACCTTGTGGTTTCGATTGGCCAGTCTATTAAAAGGGTTGCTACAAAAGCATTAGTTGTCACTCATACAGATACGGTCTATACTCAATACCCTTTCTTGATTGGTCCTGTGGGATTAACAGTTGCAGTTTGCACAATATGAAAGTATTAAATATGTATATGTGAAAGAACAATATTTCTGAACTACTATCAAGTCTCAACATTAAGTTTACAAAGCAAGGCGGTTCCACAGACTAGAAGTGTGTTAATCACTTGGAAAAACACCTGAATGGGTTCTTTAGCCAATGAATGTCCAAATATTAAGTAGAGATCATCAGATACTGGGATTCACTCAGTTGGAACGAACAGCATAAGGATATGCTTTGTTCTTTCATCTTCAATGTTCTAACTTCAACTCATCTCAATTTGGAGAATGATTGCCAGGAATCCGTTACGTGGATGTGGTCCTAAGCTCATTGCAAGTGACCACAATTGTCCACCTCTGGGGCGTGTTCAGTGGGGTGCACCATTGCAGAATGTTCAGATGTAATGTATTGGGTTTGTAGGATGAGGAATTGTGTCAGTTCTATACGTTACATTTCTACCTACAACATTTAGAACATTTCCCCTCACTGACGAAACTCTTTGTTTTTAGCCTTGGAATGTTTTCTACAGTTTTGTTAGCACAACCTGTTCGTCTGAGTTATATTATATAACATGTACATAAAGGCTTCTTTTTAGTGTGGAAATAAACAAACAAAGATTACATTTAACATTTTGTACAGTTGCTCAAAATTGGCTGCAGTTGTATTTTCAACCCAATTCTTTGGGAGAAAGTGTTTATAGATTGTTCCAGATATGTACAACCATTTCTGTATCTATTTTCAACAATAAATCCTTAAGTATGGTTCTGTTTTTACTACTTCTACGACTCAAATTGGTTGTAAATGCATTGTGCACATGAAAGTGTGTGTTCATGTCACACACACACACACACAAATCATCAACACATGCCCCGTTTCACTCATTTCTCCATTAGTTCTGACTGCAGACAGGCAGAGCTGAGGGACCTACCACACACTCCCTCACCACACATCCCAGCCAACCACAACGCCCGATTAGGAAAACAAACAGCAACAGCAGCATTACCACACTTTTCCAAATCCACTCTGGTGGGATACGAAAGGCTCTCGGAAGCCAAGCTCAACACGGAGCCGTGAACTCACAAACCACAGTGTGAGGGAAGGAGTGAGGGAGAGAAAGAATCAAAACAATGACATGCTTCCAAGGTTTCAAAACCTTTATTGGGTTTTAGAGAAAATGTTACAGTTTAAACAAACTAAATGACACTTCAAGGTGGAAAATCTGACTGATATATTAATACAAACCATTGAGGAAAAAAATGTATGAGAAAGAGAGAGTGATAAACCATAAGGAGGTGATCTAAGAGGCTAAACATGGTAGGACCCTTCTGGAAGGTCAAAACTACACCTCCCATATTGTACTCAAGCGAGGGGCAGATTCCATGACACGACATAATACCAACGTTGATGAAAACGAGTTGTAAAAAAAGTATAAAAAAAAAAAAAGGGGATGAACACCATTTTCATAGAAGCATCTGTTGACACTCAGCAAACTATCCTCAAAAGATCAGTTAAATGCAATACGAATCAACATCATCTGTTGACCAGCGGATACAGGTGCATTTACAGCCATCAGATGACGATAAGACAGCCTTCATAGTTCAGCCTGTTTTGTTCTCCCAGCTTACAGACTGACTACATGGTCACCAGGGTTCAGCACTATTTCAACTGACAACTAGAAATTAAAACATTTAAAAACATTTTGAAATAAATAACTTTGACTTTTCAGTTTATTGAGAAGTCATTGAAAATGCCCTTTTTTTAATTATTGAATTGTACATTTTAGTTAACTTCCTGAATTGACTGCCTTCAATTCAAATTGAGCCCACCCTGATGACAGACACATAGGGTGTGGGTAGGGAACATTACATTTCAAATAACAGGGCCATAAAACATGGGTGTGTGTGTGTGGTGATGGGGTCGAGACAGAACACAGACAATAACACATGGGTTTGTGTGGTGATGGGGTCGAGACAGAACACAGACAATGACACATGGGTTTGTGTGGTGGTGGGGTCGAGACAGAACACAGACAATGACACATGGGTTTGTGTGGTGGTGGGGTCGAGACAGAACACAGACAATGACACATGGGTTTGTGTGGTGGTGGGGTCGAGACAGAACACAGACAATAACACATGGGTTTGTGTGGTGGTGGGCTCGAGACAGAACACAGACAATAACACATGGGTTTGTGTGGTGGTGGGCTCGAGACAGAACACAGACAATAACACATGGGTTTGTGTGGTGGTGGGGTCGAGACAGAACACAGACAATAACACATGGGTTTGTGTGGTGGTGGGCTCGAGACAGAACACAGACAATAACACATGGGTTTGTGTGGTGGTGGGGTCGAGACAGAACACAGACAATCAGATGGGGGGGGTTGTAGTTTGTTTTGGATATGGACTCATCAGTGACTGAGGACTGACAGAAGGACGGATGGACAGATTAGCAGACCATGTTTACCGAACCCAGGCCAAACAGAGCCAGCCAGGACACAATGGGGAGGGGTGGGTGTGTGTGGATAACGTTTTCCGTTCCTTCTCTTTTACCGGTACCCAGGGCCAGGCTGGGCATAGCCCGAGCCGAAGGGGGGCCGGTTGCGGGCATAGGGGTTGGACGCCCCAGGAGGGGGGGTAACGTTGCTACCGGGGGGAGGAGTGTAGCTGGGACGGGCCTGGTAACCCTGGCCAGACTGGGAGGTGGGGGGTAGGCTGTAGTTGGCAGGCTGGTTGGCCTGGGAGGTGTAGTTTTGGGGAGGGAAGGCCCCTGGGGGGTACTGCTGGGGACCCTGGGGTGGAGTGGCCTGCTGTTGGCCTCCCTGAAAGCCGGGGGCTGGGCCCTGGCTGGGGGCGGGGGCCTGGGAGGTGGGGGCAGGGTAGTTCTGGAACTGCTGCTGTTGAGGCTGGGGGGTGCCGTGCTGGGGGGTGCATCCTGCTGAGTGAGAGAGAGTTGGGGGGAGAAGTACAGTACAACTTTGGATTGTAATCGATTTCACATTCATAGCATCATTCCTGTGAAAGTCTGGGCCATTGTTATAAGATCAGCATGTCCGTCTTGGACCTTTTCAGAGGGAAAGTGTCACTGTCTTACCAGGGTACTGCATGCCATACTGCTGCTGCGGTGCAGGCTGCTGGGGAGGGAATCCACCTGGAGACTGGTACTGCTGGTACATCTGACCTGGAGAAGAGAGATGGAGGACATCAGTATGACAGACACACACACCTGGGTGTCTGGATGGAACCAGACAGGATCGTCTTAATGCAAACAGCCCCGAGCACTAAAATAAAACAGGACTGGTTCTTCAAAGCCCTGCGCCTAGACACTCTCTATGGCACATTACAGTCAACTGAACAGCTCCAAGCTAAACACACAAAACACTTTTATTTGGATAGACGTGTTGGGTCAGAGCGGGTGCCATCTGTCTAAACAGGTCTGTCTGTGTCAGTAGACAAGACACTTCCCTCCCAACTTTAATTAGCCATAACCTCACAGGTCTATGTGTGTGTGTGTGTGTGTGTGTGTGTGTCCCTCTCGGGTCCATGTCACATTTAAAAAGTCTAGACTGGAAAGTCGTCTCAACACCATGGACTGGGAGTGTGGTTAAGTGTGTCTGAAAATAAAAACTAGTGGTTTAAAAACACAAAACGGCACATACACGTGCTCTCACAATGTGGACCGGACCGCCGAGCTTGGAGCTAGGAACACAAGCATTTCGCTACAGCCGCAATAACATCTGCTAAATTGATTTGATGCTTGCTTTTGCGCAGGTCAAAGCTGATTAACATGAGGTTGTCTGGCACAGCTGCCTGACCAATGCTTTTATTTTTGCTAAAGTTCACTGTTTTTTCATGTGCCAGTTAAAGCTGAGCGTTGATTTTCCACTCAGAGGGCCCGTAACAGAGCCCTATGGAACCCCTTTGTGAGGGAAAAGGGACTAGACATAATTCTAACAAGTTCTGCAGGGACATTTGTGCTAGGCTATCACTAGGCTGATTAAACACTCACTGAAGAGGTAGTTCACTCCAAACACACACACACACACACACGCAGTGGCTGAAAGATACACAAACACAGGTCCAAACAGCTGGGGCACAAATGTGCCTGAATAAAACTGACCCAAAAGCTGCAGGGGACAAACTTTCTCAAAGTCAGAGGAAGATAAAAGTATAAAAACAAGGGTCTGAGGTGCAGTGGACTGGGGAACTAATGAGACCGTCTACTACAGACAGACAGGGTGCCACACAGACACATGAAGCCTTCTTATACACTCCCAAGTCTGGACCAGATGAAAGAACCATGTTTCATTCCTCCACCATTGGTGATCACTCATCTAACATGATTCAAACATTTACAAAAATGTAACTAGGCAAGTCAGTTAAGAGCAAATTCTTATTTACAATGACGGCCTACTGGGGAACAGTGGGTTAACTGCCTTGTTCAGGGGCAGAACGACACATTTGTACCTTGTCAGCTCAGGGATTCCCCGAGCTGACAAGCTGACAAGGTAAAAAGCTGACAAGGCCCAACGCTCTAACCACTAGGCTACCATCTTGCCCCAAATTGTGAAAAGTCTATACAATGAAACCAGACATACTACTCTATAGGACTGCATCTATGAATCAGCTGTAAGCCCACTGTTAACCCCTGTAATGTGAGCACCATGGTGCTCGAGTGAGAATCACAAAGTGTGTGTGTGTATGAATGTGTGTGTGTATGAATGTGTGTGTGAATATATACATATATACATATATGTGTGTGTGTGTGTGTGTGTGTGTGTGTGTGTGTGTGTGTGTGTGTGTGTGTGTGCTCGCGAGCATGTAGGTGCTGACTTTCTCTCCATCTTGGTTTCCTGTCTGCTATCCATCATGTGTGTTATGTAATCCGATAGAGGGGTGGATGGAGCTGCCGTCAGGCCTCATTGGCCAGAAGAATTCATCTCTGATCAGTAAATGTAAGTCCCTAAGGACAGAGAAATCAGTGCGGCTCTATGGAGAGAGAATGGCTGCCTGCACATCCCTTCAGCTGAACACAAAACAGAGCTGGAAAAATGATCTGGAATGTTATTGCTTCACTGTAGTTCTCAAGCCTATTAGGGATGTTTCCAGAAAGGAAGCAAGACAATATGGCTGCTATTACATTTACGTTAGTTATTTAGCAAATGCTTTTATCAGTTAGTGCATTCACCTTAAGATAGCTAGGTGGAACAACCACACACAGTTATAGTAAGTACATTTTCCTCAATAAAGCAGGTATCAGCAAAGTCAGAGCCAGTAAGGGTGGGTCAAGTGCAGGTACACAAAAGTTAATTTCTTTGTGTGTGTGGGGGGCTGAGGAGGTTGTGCGAGGGGGGTACTGTGGGATTATTTAAGATAATCCTTGAAGAGGCAGAGTTCCAAATGGTTTTGAAGATGGGCAGGGAGGTTGCTGTCCAAGCTTCAGGGTGAAGCTGTTTCCACCAGGACGGAGGAGAGCTTGGACTGGGCTGAGCGGGAGCTGCTCTCCCATAGCGGTGGGAGTGCCAAGAGGTGGCAGAACGGAGTGCTCAGTTTGGGGTGTAGGGTTTTAACAGAGCCTGAAGGTATGCAGTTCTTCTCACTGCTCCGAAGGCAAGTACCATGGTCTTTTGTGGATGCAAGGTTCAACTGGAAGCCAGTGGAGTGTGTGGAGGAGATGGGTGACATGGGAGAACTTGGGAAGGTTGAACACCAGGTGGGTTGCAGTGTTCTGGATAAGGTGCAGGGGTTTGAAGGCACAAGCAGGGAGCCCAGCCAACAGCGAGTTGCAGTAGTCCAGACGGGAGATGACAAGCGCCAGCACTGCTTCATGTGTGAGGGAGGGTTGTACTCTATTGATGTTGAGCACATGGACCTGCAGGGGCGAGTTAAAATCAAATAATGTATTTGTCAGATGCGCCGAATACAACAGGTACAGTGAAATGCTTACTTAAAATCCCTTAACCAACAATGCAGTCAAGGAAAAAGTGATAAAAGTATTCACTAAAATAAATAATGAAAGAGCAACGATAAAAATAACAGTAGTGAGACTATATACAGGGGGTACCGGTAGTGAGTCGATGTGTGAAGGGCACAGGTTAGTCGAGGTAACGTACAGTGCCTTGCGAAAGTATTCGGCCCCCTTGAACTTTGAGACCTTTTGCCACATTTCAGGTTTCAAACATAAAGATATAAAACTGTATTTTTTTGTGAAGAATCAACAAGTGGGGCACAATCATGAAGTGGAACGACATTTATTGGATATTTCAAACTTTTTTAACAAATCAAAAACTGAAAAATTGGGCGTTCAAAATGTTTCAGCCCCTTTACTTTCAGTGCAGCAAACTCTCTCCAGAAGTTCAGTGAGGATCTCTGAATGATCCAATGTTGACCTAAATGACTAATGATGATAAATACAATCCACCTGTGTGTAATCAAGTCTCCGTATAAATGCACCTGCACTGTGATAGTCTCAGAGGTCCGTTAAAAGCGCAGAGAGCATCATGAAGAACAAGGAACACACCAGGCAGGTCCGAGATACTGTTGTGAAGAAGTTTAAAGCCGAATTTGGATACAAAAAGATTTCCCAAGCTTTAAACATCCCAAGGAGCACTGTGCAAGCGATAATATTGAAATGGAAGGAGTATCAGACCACTGCAAATCTACCAAGACCTGGCCGTCCCTCTAAACTTTCAGCTCATACAAGGAGAAGACTGATCAGAGATGCAGCCAAGAGGCCCATGATCACTCTGGATGAACTGCAGAGATCTACAGCTGAGGTGGGAGACTCTGTCCATAGGACAACAATCAGTCGTATATTGCACAAATCTGGCCTTTATGGAAATGGCAAGAAGAAAGCCATTTCTTAAAGATATCCATAAAAAGTGTTGTTTAAAGTTTGCCACAAGCCACCTGGGAGACACACCAAACATGTGGAAGAAGGTGCTCTGGTCAGATGAAACCAAAATTGAACTTTTTGGCAACAATGCAAAACGTTATGTTTGGCGTAAAAGCAACACAGCTCATCACCCTGAACACACCATCCCCACTGTCAAACATGGTGGTGGCAGCATCATGGTTTGGGCTTGCTTTTCTTCAGCAGGGACAGGGAAGATGGTTAAAATTGATGGGAAGATGGATGGAGCCAAATACAGGACCATTCTGGAAGAAAACCTGATGGAGTCTGCAAAAGACCTGAGACTGGGACGGAGATTTGTCTTCCAACAAGACAATGATCCAAAACATAAAGCAAAATCTACAATGGAATGGTTCAAAAATAGCCATATCCAGGTGTTAGAATGGCCAAGTCAAAGTCCAGACCTGAATCCAATCGAGAATCTGTGGAAAGAACTGAAAACTGCTGTTCACAAATGCTCTCCATCCAACCTCACTGAGCTCGAGCTGTTTTGCAGGGAATGGGAAAAAATTTCAGTCTCTCGATGTGCAAAACTGATAGAGACATACCCCAAGCGACTTACAGCTGTAATCAAAGCAAAAGGTGGCGCTACAAAGTATTAACTTAAGGGGGCTGAATAATTTTGCACGCCCAATTTTTCAGTTTTTGATTTGTTAAAAAAGTTTGAAATATCCAATAAATGTTGTTCCACTTCATGATTGTGTCCCACTTGTTGTTGATTCTTCACAAAAAAATACAGTTTTATCTTTGTTTGAAGCCTGAAATGTGGCAAAAGGTCGCAAAGTTCAAGGGGGGCGAATACTTTCGCAAGGCACTGTACATGTAGGTAGAGGTAAAGTGACTATGCATAGATAGTCGCTCTGGATAAGAGCGTCTGCCAAATGACTTAAATGTAAATGTAGATAATAAGCAGAGAGTAGCAGCAGCGTAAAACTGGGGGTGGTTCAATGCAAACAGTCCAGTTTGCCATTTGATTTGCTGTTCAGGAGTCTAATGGCTTGGGGGTAGAAGCTGTTAAAAACCTTTTGGACCTAGACTTTGCACTAGACCAGTATGCTTACACCCCCATCCCCTGTGCCGGCATTGTTTACCACTTGGCCTTAAATTGTATCAATTTGTTTTTCTTGGTCACCCATGCTATTTCAATAAATCATATTTTTTCCATTGTTTTCATGATGGCAGAATGATTGGGTATACTTTTTTTTCAAGATAAATAATGAAAAGAGAATCTTCCAGCCTATTGGGTCTCTCACTACACCCCCATATGCCATGTCTTGAAATAAGCAGACAGACGGATTAAAGGTTCACATTGTAATACTTCTGACAGCCAACTTTCAAGCTGGAGAGGTATTCCTTCTGATAAAGCATCAAAGACCCCGTCTGTGCAGTGGTGGGTGAACAGGTGTGCTAAACCTCAGAGACAAACAAACACAGAACATTTCTTATCTAGGGTTGATCGTCATCTGTACAAAACACCTTCCTAATAGTGAGTTGCACCCCCCCCCCTCCCCTCAGAAAAGCCTCAATTTGTCAGGACATGGACTCTACAAGGTGGCCCATGTCGACACCAATGATTCCCACAGTTGTGTCAAGTTGGTTCGATGTCCTTTGGGTGGTGGCCCATTCTCGATACACACGGGAAACTGTTGAGTGTATAAAAACACAGCAGCGTTACAGCTCTTGACACAAACCGGTGCGCCTGGCACCTACTACCATAACCCGTTCAGAGGAACTTCAATCTTTTGTCTTGTCTATTCACCCTCTGGATGACAGATACACAATCCATGTCTCAGTTGTCTCAAGGCTTAAAATCCTTCTTCTTTAACCCGTCTCCTCCCCTTCATCTCCACTGATTGAAGTGGATTTAACAAGTGACCTCAATAAGAGATCATGGCTTTCATCTGGATTCACCTGGTCAGTCTAAGTCATGGAAAGAGGTGTTCATAATGTTTTGTCCACTCAGTGTAAATGAGACAGCCACTAGAAATGTTCTGCTTATGGATCTTGTTAGCTCCATGTTTACGTGTAAACCCAAACCAAATGTTGACAGAGACGAGAGAGTGACTGGTCCATCTACCCCCAAAGTACATGATCTGCGTCCTCGTTGTGTTAGTGAAGAAGTCCTCTGTGCATATTGTCAAGGCACCACACCCTTAATCAACGTGTTCATTCCCAACATGCTGGCAGGAGTGCACTGATCCTTTGAGACTATTCCTGGTCAGCGATGATCAGTCTTCAATGTATTGTCTTTGTACAGACCCTATGGACACTCCCGAACTAAGGGAACATTTGGGGTCTCTCTCTCGCCAGAGCCTTGGGATAGAGAAAAACGTGTCCCTGCAGCCTGATTCGGCCGTCTGGCCAACAGCTGCAGCCCAGAGCCTCTCTCCTCCCTGGAAGTCTGGGAGAGAGGGAGGAGCGGATGAGCAGAGGGAGGAGCGGATGAGCAGAGGGAGGAGCGGATGAGCAGAGGGAGGAGCGGATGAGCAGAGGGAGGAGCGGATGAGCAGAGGGAGGAGCGGATGAGCAGAGGGAGGAACGGATGAGGATTATGAACTCCAGAAGACGACCAGCCAACCACACAGTCAGCGATGTCACACTGAACCTAGTAACAGCCCGTGACCGCTATATGACCGCACAGTCATTTATGGACAAACTAAAACTAATAACCAACACTAAGTGCAAGGGTCTGGAATATAAAGGGTACGACTGAGTTGAATAAGGAAGAATGACTAACTTTCGACTCTTAGCGGTGTCTTGGCTCTGTTAAACTCAACCCAAACCCCTTGGAGAAGCCTGAACCCTGAACCCTGCCCAAGCCAAAACCACAGAGCTGGTCTGGGGAACACGGTCAAACCAACACCATGTGGAACCGCACTCTCTTTGTTCCAAGTGCGGTTTAGAGGCCCTGGTATGGCTCCTCTGTGTTCAAGCCACAGCTCAACGAGCCTACCGTGCGTGTGCGTGTACCAGCTGTGGTTTGGATCCTGTGGTGGGGTTTTGTCAGTGAGCTGGTTATGGGTCTCTCTGGGTGAAATCAGAGACGTCTCCAGGGATGGAGGCGGCTACGGAGAGCCAGAAGAGCCAAAAGACGTGCCTGCCAATGAAAAAACATCACATCCAAAATAATGAGGTAGCTTAATAATAAGACTCACTCACAACATGTTCCTCTGTCCCCTCCCTTCCTGTGTCTGTCTGTGTCATATACTGAGATGCCAAAAACTAGAGCACATTGTGGAAATACCCAGCGGGACCAAGAGTTGAAGCTGTGTTCATTCCATATCACCACCATTATGGAAATACCCAGCAGGACCAAGAGTTGAAGCTGTGTTCATTCCAGATCACCACCATTATGGAAATACCCAGCGGGACCAAGAGTTGAAGCTGTGTTCATTCCAGATCACCACCATTATGGGAATACCCAGCGGGACCAAGAGTTGAAGCTGTGTTCATTCCAGATCACCACCATTATGGGAATACCCAGCGGGACGAAGAGTTGAAGCTGTGTTCATTCCAGATCACCAACATTATGGGAATACCCAGCGGGACCAAGAGTTGAAGCTCTGTGTTCTTCCTCAATCTACACACAATACCCCACAAATGACCAAGCAAAAAACAGATTTTTGGGGAAATGTATAAAGATTATAAAAACTGAAAAATGACATTTACATAAGTATTCAGACCCTTAGTACTTTGTTGAAGCATGTTTGGCAGCGATTACGACCTTGAGTCTTCTTGGGTATGTCGCTACAAGCTCGGCACACCTGTATTTAGGGGATTTTCTCCCCTTCTCTGCAGATGATTTGCACATGTATTTTCAGGTCTCTCTGGAGATGTTAAATCAGGTTCAAGTCTGGGCTCTAGGTGAGCCTCTCAAGGACATTCAGAGACTTGTCCCAAAGACACTCCTGCATTGTTTTGGCTGTGTGCTTGGGGTTGTTTGTCCTGTTGGAAGGTGAACCTTTGCCCCAGTCAGAGGTCGAGAGCAGGTATTCATGAAGTATTTCTGTACTTCTTACTAGTCTCCCTGTCCCTGGCGCTGAAAAATATCCCCACAGCCTGATGCTGCCACCACCATGATTCACCACAGGGATGGTGCCAGGTTTCCTCCAGACATGACGCTTGGCATTCAGGCCAACAAGTTCAATCTTGGTTTAATCAGACCAGAGAATATTGTTTCTCATGGTCAGAGAGTCTTTACGTCCCTTTTGGCAAACTCCAAGCGGGCTGTCATGCGCCTTTTACTCAAAGCAAATCTAATTTTATTTGATCACACGCGCCAAATACATCAGTAGACCTTACTGTGAAATGCTTAGTTACAAGCCCTTAACCAACAAAGCAGTTCAAGAAATAGAGTTAAGAAAATATTTACTAAATAAACTAAAGTAAAAAAAATGAAAATAGGGTAATGAGGAGTGGCTTACATCTGTCCAAACTACCATAAAGGCCTAATTGGTAGAGTGCTGCAGAGATGGTTGTCCTTAGAGGAACTCTGGACCCATGTTAGAGTGACCATCGGGTTCTTGGTCACCTCCCTGACAAAGGCACTTCTCCCCAAATTGCTCAGTTTGGCCGGGCAGCCAGCTCGAGGAAGGGTCTTGCAGAACTCAGCAAAAACCATTCCTTTTTCAGAACCCTGTCTTTCAAAGAATTCGTAAGAATGCAAATAACTTCATAGATCTTCATTGTAAAGGGTTTAAATACTGTTTCCCATGCTTGTTCAATGAACCATAAACAATAAATGAACATGCACCTGTGGAACGGTCGTTAAGACACTAACAGCTTACAGAATGTAGGCAATTAAGGTCACAGTTATGAACACTAAAGAGGCCTTTCTACTGACTCTGAAAAACACCAAAAGAAAGATACCCAGGGTCCCTGCTCATCTGCGTGAACGTGCATTAGGCATGCTGCAAGGAGGCAAGAGTACTGCAGATGTGGTCAGGTCAAAATATTGCAATGTCCGTACTGAGAGACGTCGAAGACAGTGCTACAGGGAGACAGAACGGACAGCTGATGGTCCTCGCAGTGGCAGACCACGTCTAACACCTGCACAGGATCGGTACACCTGAACATCGCACCTGCGGGGGGACAGGTACAGGATGGCAACAACTGCCCGAGTTACACCAGGAATGCACAAACCCTCCATTAGTGCTCAGACTGTCCTCAATAGGCTGAGAGAGGCTGGACTGAGGGCTTGTAGGCCTGTTGTAATGCAGGTCTTCACCAGGCATTACCGGCAACAATGTCGCCTATGGGCACAAACCCACCGTTGCTGGACCAGACAGGACTGGCAAAAATAGTTTAGTTCCAAACCTCTTCAATTTAAGAATTATGGAGGCCACTGTGTTCTTGGGGACCTTCAAAGCTGCAGACATTTTTGGTACTGTTCCCCAGATCTCAAATCAAAATCAAATTGTATGTCACATATGCTGAATACAACAGGTGTAGACCTTACCGTGAAATGCTTCCTTACAAGCCCATAACTTGGTGTGTTTGAACTACAATAAGAATTTGAAACTCTCGACCCGCTCAACTACAGTACCGTCAATGAGAATGGGAGCGTGTTTGGCCCTCCGTTTCCTGCAGTCCACGATCATCTCCTTTGTCTTGCTCAGGTTGAGTGATAGGTTGTTGTCCTGGCAACACACCACCCAAGTCATGGACTTCCTTCCTATAGGCTGTCTCATCGTTGTCGGTGATCAGGCCTACCACTGTTGTGTCATCAGAAAACTTAATGATGGTGTTGCAGTTGAGCCTGGCCACGCAATCATGGGTGAACATGAGGGGCCAAAGCATGCACCCAAGGGGCCCCCGTGTTGAGGAGCAGCGTGCAGATGTGTTGTTGCCTACCCTTACCACCTGGGGTGGCCCGTCAGGAAGTCCAGGATCCAGTTGCAAAGGGAGGTGTTTAGTAGGTCCTTAGCTTAGTGATGAGCTTTGTTGACACTATGGTGTTGAACACTGAGCTGTAGTAAATGAACAGCATTCTTCCATAGCTGTTCCTTTTGTCCAGGTGGGAAAGGACAGCGTGGTGTGTGATTGAGATTGCGTCATCTGTGGATCTGATGGGGCAGTATGCAAATTGGAGTGGGTCTGGGGTTTTGGGGATGATGGTGTTGATGTGAGCCATGAACAGTATTTCAAAGAACTTCATGGCTATCGAAGTGAGTGCTACGGGTGGTAGTCAATTAGGCAGTTTACCTTCACTTTCGTGGGCACATGGGGCATGGTGGTGTACTTGAAGAATGTAAGTATTACAGATTCTGTCAGGGACAGGTTGAAAATGGTCAGTGAAGACACTTGCCAGTTGATCAGCGCATGATCGGTGTACACGTGCTGGTAATCCGTCTGGCCCCGCGGCCTTGTGACCTGTTTAAAGGTCTTGTTCACATAGGTAATTGAGAGCGTGATCACACAGTCATCCGGAACAGCTGGTGCCCTCATGCATGCTTCAGTGTTGCATGCCTCGAAGCGAGCATAAAAGGCATTTAGCTCGTCCTGTAGGCTTGTGTCACTGGGCAGCTTGTGGCTGGGTTTCCACTTGTAGTCTGTAATAGTTTGCAAGACCTGCCACATCCAACAAGCGTCAGAACCGGTGTAGTAGGATTCCATATTAGTCCTGTACTGACGCTTTGCCTGTTTGATAGTTCGTCTGAGGGCATAGAAGGATTTCTTAGAAACGTCCGGATTAGTGTCCCACTCCTTGAAAGCGGCCGCTCTAGCCGTTTAGCTCGGTGCAGATGCTGCCTGTAATCAATGGCTTCTGGTTGGGATATGTAGGTAAAGTCACTGTGGGGACGAAGACATCAAGGAACGTATTGATGGAGCAGGTGACTGAGGTGGCATACTCAAATGCCATTGGATGAATCCCAGAACATATTCCAGTCTGTGCTAGCAAAACTGCCCTGTAGCGTAGCATCCGCGTCGTCTGACCTCTCCCATATTGAGCGAGTCACTGGAACTTCCTGCTTTAGTTTTGCTTGTAAGAGGTTGTCAGGAGGATAGAGTTATAGTCAGATTTACCAAATGGAGGGCGAGGGAGAGCTTTGTATGCATCTGTGTGTGGAGTAAAGCTGGGCTAGAGTAATTTTTCCTCTGGTTGCACATTAAAGTCCCCGGACACTAGGAGCACCGCTTCTGGGTGAGCATTTTCTTGTTTGCTTATGGCCTTATACAACTCATTGAGTGCAGCCAGCATTGGGTTGTGGTGGTAAATAAATGGCTCCGAAAAATGGTAGATAGAGTACCTCATCATAAACTGGAGACCACACTACCTCAGGCGAGCAATACCTAGAGACCTTTTTAATATTAGACTGCGCACCGGCTGTTACTGAAAAACACACACCTCCACCCCGTCTTACCAGACGTAACTGTTCTGTCCTGCCGATGCACGGAAAACCCAGCCAACTGTGTATTATCCTTGTTGTTCCACTACGACTGTGAAACACAAGATATTACAGTTGACAGTTGGCAGGATAGTCTCGAGCAGAGATCATACAGTTATTTTCCAGTGATTGCATGTTGGCCAATAGAAGGGACGGTTGAGGGTTACTCACTTGCCAACAAATTCTCACAAATCACCCCGATCTCCAGCCTCCTTTATTTCTGTCTTTTCTTCATGCGAATATGACAGGGATTTGGTCCCGGTCTCCGAGTAGCAGTATATCCTTCGCATCGGACACATTAAGGAGAAAATCTTCGTCCAACTCTAGGTGAGTAAACACTGTTCTGATATCTCAAAGCTGTTTTCAGTCATTCGAGACAGTACCAGCGACATTATGTTACAAACAACGTGAAAACAAAGCAACGTTGGTTAGGAGTCCGTGAAACGGCAGCCATCCCCACCGGCGCCATTCTGTCACGTCTCCACACAATCCTGTCTCGGAGGTCTATGGATAATTCCTTCGAACTCATGGCTTGGTTTCTGCTCTGACATGCACTGTCAAGTGTGGGAACTAATATAGACAGGTGTGTGCCTTTTTCCAAATCATGTCCAAACAATTTAATTTACTACTGGTGGAATCCAATCAAGTTGTAGAAACATCTCAAAGATGATCAATGTAAACAGAATTCATCTGAGCTCAATTTCAAGTCTCAAAGCAAAGGGTTTGAATACGTATAATTAATAAATAAAATATTTTTTCGGAATTTGCAAACATAAAAAAAATCTGTTTTTGTTTTGTCATTATGGGGTAGTGTGTGTAGATGAGGGGAAAAATGTATTTGATCTATTTTAGAATAAGGCTGTAACGTGGTTATGGTCTGAATACTTTCTGAATGCACTGTATGTTACAGATACATCAGCATGTAGATATGCAGAGTAACAATACTGTACTGAAAACAGGACTGGGGAACTGGCCAATCCAAGTGTAATATTTAGCCATCCCAGACTAAAATGGAGGCATTAATAAATACCCTACTAAGATGGCAGTTGTGATTTACATTAGATTTAATGTCCAACAGCATGACACAAACAATTAAGCAGGACAACCAATTCCCCCCATTTGTGGTTGGCGACAAGTCTGAGCAGTGAAAATCATCTGGATGAAGCCATTGCAACACTGACACAATCATAATGTTCTAAATGTCTGTAGAGGACAAAGTGGAAATAAGAGCAAAAAACAACATGCCATTAGCAGGGCAGGGGATTGGAACATCGTTCTGTGATGGGCCCTTTTGCTCAAGTAGTGTTGTCCCAGGCCCTAAAGCTGCCACTCCAGAGAGGTGTACCACACATCCACTGGATTAAGGCTGCCCTGAGGCACAGGCCTAAGATCAATTTAAAGCACAAACTGACATCTGGTAACTGTCATGGGGTGAACTCACTCTACCGTCTTGACAAGACAACAGTTTTTTAGGGATCCCAGTTAACCCCAGATATTTGGAGGTGCTAAACCACCCAATGGCTACAATGGCCCACACTGACAACCTCCCTCCCCACATTTTCCTACATATATTCATTCATGCAGAGATCTGGTGGTAATGGTTACTGTGTGCGTGTTCCTAACCGTCGAGGGCTGCTGGGGGTCCCTGCTGCATCCCTGCGTAGGGGGCGGCGGACGACGATGCTGCAATGCTGTCTGGAGTATCTGACCGCTCCACAGACGAAACACCCGGGGGGGCTAGAGAGAGGGAGAGAGAGAGGAGAGAGAGGATGATGAGATTACAGAGCATGAGCAGAGAAAGATAGAAATATATAAAACATATAGAGTTGAATAAATGTCGATAAACTTTTTTTTCCCCCACAAGGACATACAGGACACTATCCTCTATGGGACTCTATCCTCTATGGGACTCTATCCTCTATGGGACTCTATCCTCTATGGGACTCTATCCTCTATGGGACTCTATCCTCTATGGGACTCTATCCTCTATGGGACTCTATCCTCTATGGGACACTATCCTCTATGGGACACTATCCTCTATGGGACACTATCCTCTATGGGACACTATCCTCTATGGGACACTATCCTCTATGGGACACTATCCTCTATGGGACACTATCCTCTATGGGACACTATCCTCTATGGGACACTATCCTCTATGGGACACTATCCTCTATGGGACACTATCCTCTATGGGACACTATCCTCTATGGGACACTATCCTCTATGGGACACTATCCTCAAAACTCCATCCCTAAAACCATGATTTGACAAAATGACCTGAATGGATACTAACTACCAAGGACAGTCGACAAAACACTTAGAGCAAACAAAACCCTGCAGAGGAAATACCATCCAACACAAAACTGAGTGAACATTACTCAGTCTGAACCTACTATTTAATAAGCTTTATATAACAAAATGAACTATGGCTAATAAGCTGCTAGGACAGAACTGACCTGACTGCAACTTCAATTAGCACTGAAGTGTGAAGTGATGTGTGTGAAAACTCTTGAGTCTTAACAATGGCAGCAGTTTCATAGCCTCCCCCACCCAAATGCAGAGGCCGTTGAAGCCCCCTGGCGTATCCCCATGCAGATGTCATCAAAGTACAGAACCCCATGGATATTCAAAATAAAACTGCACGGAGTAACTACAAAAAGAAGCTCCTCAAGGACAATCCAGACACACTATTTGCTGACTGCTGCAAAGAGGGAAACATAAGCAACTTAATTTTCCGCACAGACCATCCCCTGGCATGACACAGTGCTATAAGAGCACACTACCCCTATGACAAGAGAGAGGGTATTGGCCCAGGCTAGACACTCAGAGTACTAGACATTGAGGAAATTTAAATCAACTTGTCAACATGTACCCATCTGGGACAGTAATGGTGCAGGGCATCCTCATGCACTTCCAGAAGGACCTTTACGGGATCAAAGAGAGAGAGCACAGAAGGAAAATCTCTCTCTGTGACGACCCCGAGTGAGTCTGATCACCACTTCAAACTGTCTTGCAGACGAGGATAGTCACCCCCCCCCCCCCCCACTCCCCAGCACTGAACATACCCAGGTCCCACAACTACACTGCTCCTCCATCAATGAGAGGGATTCATTCACAGGGATTCATGTCTCATGGCACAGCTAAGAGCAGTGAAGGAGGAGAGAGAGAGAAACACATGGCACAGCTAAGAGCAGTGAAGGAAGAGAGTGAAGGAGGAGAGAGAGAGAAACACATGGGACAGCTAAGAGCAGTGAAGGAGGAGAGAGAGAGAAACACATGGCACAGCTAAGAGCAGTGAAGGAAGAGAGTGAAGGAGGAGAGAGAGAGAGAGAAACACATGGCACAGCTAAGAGCAGTGAAGGAGGAGAGAGAGAGAAACACATGGGACAGCTAAGAGCAGTGAAGGAAGAGAGTGAAGGATGAGAGAGAGAGAGAAACACATGGCACAGCTAAGAGCAGTGAAGGAGGAGAGAGAGAGAAACACATGGGACAGCTAAGAGCAGTGAAGGAGGAGAGAGAGAAACACATGGGACAGCTAAGAGCAGTGAAGGAGGAGAGTGAAGGAGGAGAGAGAGAGAAACACATGGGACAGCTAAGAGCAGTGAAGGAGGAGAGAGAGAGAGACACACGGCACAGCTAACAGTAGTGAAGGAGGAGAGAGAGAGAGAGAGAGACACATGGGACAGCTAAGAGCAGTGAAGGAGGAGAGAGAGAGAAACACATGGGACAGCTAAGAGCAGTGAAGGAGGAGAGTGAAGGAGGAGAGAGAGAGAAACACATGGGACAGCTAAGAGCAGTGAAGGAGGAGAGAGAGAGAGTTTTGCAACTTCTGTATGTGTAATGTTTACTGTTAATTTTTATTGTTTATTTCACTTTATATATTATCTACCTTACTTGCTTTGGCAATGTTAACACATGTTTCCCATGCCAATAAAGCCCTTGAATTGAGAGAGACACACGGCACAGCTAAGAGCAGTGAAGGAGGAGAGAGAGAGAACACATGGCACAGCTAAGAGCAGTGAAGGAGGAGAGAGAGAGACACACACATGGCACAGCTAAGAGCAGTGAAGGAGGAGAGAGAGAGACACATGGCACAGCTAAGAGCAGTGAAGGAGGAGAGAGAGAGACAGATGGCACAGCTAAGAGCAGTGAAGGAGGAGAGAGAGAGAAACACATGGCACAGCTAAGAGCAGTGAAGGAGGAGAGAGAGAGAAACACATGGCACAGCTAAGGGCAGTGAAGGAGGAGAGAGAGAGAGACACACGGCACAGCTAACAGTAGTGAAGGAGGAGAGAGAGAGACACATGGCACAGCTAAGAGCAGTGAAGGAGGAGAGAGAGAGACACACGGCACAGCTAACAGTAGTGGAGGAGGAGAGAGAGAGAGAGAGACACACTTTATAGCTAACAGTAGTGGAGGAGGAGAGAGAGAGAGAGACACACGGCACAGCTAAGAGCAGTGAAGGAGGAGAGAGAGAGAGAGACACATGGCACAGCTAACAGTAGTGAAGGAGGAGAGAGAGAGACACACGTCACAGCTAAGAGCAGTGAAGGAGGAGAGAGAGAGAGAGAGAGACACACGTCACAGCTAAGAGCAGTGAAGGAGGAGAGAGAGAGAGACACAGACACATGGCACAGCTAACAGTACTGCACAAGGAGGTGAGAATGCTGAGGTGTGACAGAGAGCCCACCTCAGACCGGGACCACAACGGGATAGACAACCCAACAGACAACACCCCCTCCTAACAGTCCCCGTCAGCTCCCCTGACAACCCCCCACATATCCACCGAGGGCACAAAAGCCAGAAATTGTGTTCCTCATTGACTCAACTGGCAAATCAATTCAAGAGAATAAACTTTTTCCCCAACGCACAAGTGGTTATCTCCACCCTGCTACTACGAAAATACTTCCAGCCAGCCACCATACAGCAGGTGAATGACAGCATTTCCCAGGACTTTGCCTCAAAACCTAATGTCTACCTGGCCCACCACATCACCCTGGACTTGAACAGCCTTTACGACCAGGTCCATCTCTACAAGGCAGCCATCCCAACTTCTGCCAGGACCCCGAAGGACGTCACCCTGAACCGCAGCACCTCACACAGGGGCAACAGAGCAGTGGACACCCCGTCCAGACCAACGAGAAATCTGCACCGAGAGAACCCACACCAAGAGGACCTACAGCGTCACCAGCCACACCCCAACCAGCTGAGACCAACCCAAACAAACCCTGGCCACACCCTATATAGGGCCCCCCAGATCAGACCTACGCCCCTTCTGCCCCCCGCCCCGCAGCAGACCTCAACATGAGAGCCGCACATATGCCCAGGCCATGAGCAGAGCAACAGGCCCAACCACCACTAATTCTGGGCTCCAGAGTGGGCAGCGGTCTAAGGCACTGCTTCTCAGTGTTAGAGGCGTCACTAGAGACCCTGGTTTGACTCCAGGCTGTATCACAACCGGCCGTGATTGACCCAGCGTCGTCCGGATTAGTGTTTGACCGGGGTAAGCAGTCATTGTAAATAAGAATTTGTTCTGAACTGACTTGCCTAGTTAAGTAAAATACAAAAATTGTGCACCCCCCCATCCCCATCCTGCGATGAAGGGGGTCTGTATCAGACGCTCAACAGGGAGACAGAGACAGAAAGGTTGGGGAGTGAGGCCAAGGTCAGTCAGAAGACTGCATAAGAAAATACAACAGAAAGTAATAGCAATGATAGGCGGCCTTACCTGGGACATGGTTCTCACTCAGGCCAAAGGCGGAGATGACGTTCTTGCTGACTTCGTCCTGCTTATTCAGGGGGTCAAAGGCCGACATGCTAGCCGCACTGACTGGGACCGGGGCCTGCTTCACCTCTGCCACCACCCTCCCCTCACATACATCCACCGAGTCTGGAGGAGAGAAGAAGTGGATGGGATGCATGTCAACACACAATACATTGTCAAATATGCAAATAAGAAGAACGTTCCATTATCTTTTATCATTGAAACATCAACTCATTACCCCGGATTAGCGGCATAAACACGCCAAAGGAAACACCTCGTAAAAACATTTTTTACACTTCTCTCCTTGGAAAAACAAATCCACCTGTTGCTGTCCACCACAAGTCAACTAGCGAACAACATTGATGCAAAGCATGCTGTGAAAACGCCCCTTGCGTTAAACATAGCGCAGGTGTGGAACTTGATTGGTCCACTGGATTAGAAGCAATGGATGGTTTAGGAAAGAGGACCACCCTTTTCAGGGCTAAATAGTGAAGTTATAGAGAGGGTTTAGGAAGTAATAAAACCAACCAGCCTGTATCTGTGTATACACTTCATAAAGTTAGACAACAAATATGCACATCAGTAGATAATTACTTAAAAACACACTTCACACTTGCAAAGACAGAGGTAGGTGTGTGTGTGTGTGTGTGTGTGTGTGCGCGCGCGCGCGCGTACCCCTGTCTGGTGCGGAGGCAGCCAGGCCAGGTTCTGAGGGGGGCTCCAGACATTCCAAGAGACCGTTGATTTTGTTCCTGAGCTCAATGAGCTCCTTACGCAGGTACTTTACCTGACAGGACTCCAGAGGTCTCGGCTGACCATTCACTGTGGGGGGAGAGAAGAGAAAGAGATTACCACATTAGAGATACATAGACTGAACAAAAATAAACGCAACATGTAAAGCATTTGAGCAGAAATAAAAGATCAGTGAAATGTAACATTTGCACAAAACACTTATTTCTCTTACATTTTGTGCACAAACCTCTCCTTTGCCAAGATAATCCATCCACCTGACAGGTATGGCATGTGAAGAAGCTGAATAAACAGCATGATCATTACACAGGTGCAGGTTGCGTTGGGGACACTAAGATGTGCAGTTTTGTCAAACACCACAATACCACCGATGTCTCAAGTTTGAAGGAAGTGTGCAATTGGCATGCTGACTGCAGGATTGTCCAACAGAGTAGTTGCCAGAGAATTTAATGTTAATTTCTCTACCATAAACCGATCTCCATGTTGTGTAGAGCAGGTATTCCCAAACTGGGGTAAGCGTAATGCCGTAGGGGGTACGCCAAAGAAAAATGTCACCCACAATTTAAAAAAATTTATACAGTGCCTTGCGAAAGTATTCGGCCCCCTTGAACTTTGCGACCTTTTGCCACATTTCAGGCTTCAAACATAAAAGATATAAAACTGTATTTTTTTGTGAAGAATCAACAACAAGTGGGACACAATCATGAAGTGTAACGACATTTATTGGATATTTCAAACTTTTTTAACAAATCAAAAACTGAAAAATTGGGCCGCTTTGAGGACAATACAGTGCCACTGACACGGCTCGCTACCAAAACCTGTGGACTCTCCTTCACTGCAGCCGACGTGAGTAAAACATTTAAACGTGTTAACCCTCGCAAGGCTGCAGGCCCAGAGGACAACCCCAGCCGCATCCTCAGAGCATGCGCAGACCAGCTGGCTGGTGTGTTTCCGGACATATTCAATCAATCCTTATCCCAGTCTGCTGTTCCCACATGCTTCAAGAGGGCCACCATTGTTCCTGTTCCCAAGAAAGCTAAGGTAACAGAGCTACGCAATCTCAACCACACTGCACACTGCCCTAAACCATCTGGACAAGAGGAATACCTATGTGAGAATGCTGTTCATCGACTACAGCTCAGCATTCGACACCATAGTACCCTCCAAACTCATCATCAAGCTCGAGACCCTGGGTCTCGACCCCGCCCTGTGCAACTGGGTACTGGACTTCATGACGGGCCGTCCCCAGGTGGTGACGGTAGGTAACAACATCTACACCCCGCTGATGCTCAACACTGGGGCCCCACAAGGGTGCGTTCTGAGCCCTCTCCTGTACTCCCTGTTCACCCACGACTGCGTGGCCATGCACGCCTCCAACTCAATCATCAAGTTTGCGGACGACACTACAGTGGTAGGCTTGATTACCAACAACGACGAGACGGCCTACAGGGAGGAGGTGAGGGCCCTCGGAGTGTGGTGTCAGGAAAATAACCTCACACTCACACTCAACGTCAACAAAACAAAGGAGATTGTGGACTTCAGGAAACAGCAGAGGGAGCACCCTCCTATCCACATCAATGGAACAGTAGTGGAGAGGGTAGTAAGTTAAGTTCCTCGGCGTACACATCACGGACAAACTGAATTGGTCCACCCACACAGACAGCGTTGTGAAGAAGGCACAGCCTCAGGAGGCTGGTTGAAATTCGGCTTGTCACCAAAAGCACTCAAACTTCTACAGATGCACAATAGAGAGCATCCTGTCAGGCTGTATCACCACCTGGTACGGCAACTGCTCCGCCCACAACCGTAAGGCTCTCCAGAGGGTAGTGAGGTCTGTACAACGCATCACCGGGGGCAAACTACCTGCCCTCCAGGACACCTACACCACCCGATGTCACAGGAAGGCCATAAAGATCATCAAGGAAAACAACCACCCGAGCCACTGCCTGTTCACCCCGCTATCATCCAGAAGGCGAGGTCAGTACAAGTGCATCAAAGCTGGGACCGAGAGACTGAAAAACAGCTTCTCTCTCAAGGCCATCAGACTGTTAAACAGCCACCACTAACATTGAGTGGGTGCTGCCAACATACTGACTCAACTCCAGCTCACTTTAATAATGGAAATTGATGGAAATGTTTTTATCACTAGCCACTTTAAACAATGCTACTTAATATAATGTTTACATACCCTACATTACTCATCTCATATGTATATACTGTACTCTATATCATCTACTGCACCTTTATGTAATAAATGTATCACTAGAAACTAAACAATGCTACCTAATATAATGTTTACATACCCTACATTATTCATCTCATATGTATACGTATATACTGTACTCTATATCATCTACTGCATCTTTATGTAATACATTTATTACTAGCCACTTTAAACTATGCCACTTTGTTTACATACTCATCTCATATGTATATACTGTACTCGATACCATCTACTGCATCTTGCCTATGCTGCTCTGTACCATCACTCATTCATATATCTTTAGTACATATTCTTTATCCCCTTACACTTGTGTGTATAAGGTAGTAGTTGTGGAATTTCTAGGTTAAATGACTTGTTAAATATTACTGCATGGTTGGAACTAGAAGCATAAGCATTTCGCTACACTCGCATTAACATCTGCTAACCATGTGTATGTGACAAATACACTGAACAAATCTAATTGTATTACCCACAGATCACTCGGACCCATAAACAATTTAAAAACAAATAAAATATTGATAAACTCCCCTTCATGTTCGGCCAAATAACACAGTAGGCAATCACAGCAGCAAGATTTGTGGCACGTTGCCATTGAATTGAGAGAGAGACAAAGAGAGAGAGACAGACAGCGAGAGAGGGAGAGAGAAAGAAAGCTAGGGAGGGGATATATTGGGGGAAGAGTGAGAAGAGTACGAGACAAAAATCAGTGTGAGACAATAACATTATTACAGTTCAAATATATAGTGGTATGGAACTTCACAATGGTAAGGGTGAGGATCACCTCTTCAATCTCTCTCCATCCACCCTGCAGCATCCCAGAGCTATAGGATACAGTGATCTGTACCAGACAGTCCTTCTGATCACTATAACATGAGTCCAGGACATTTATTTTGGTCCTGTGTGAATGCAGAGGAGTGTGAACAGTTTGTGTCATGAACAAAGCTTCTGCCCATAGAAATAGACACAGGGGGAAGATGTTCCCCAATGCTGGAGAGGGAGCCGGAGTGGAAAAGTTTGGGAACCTGTGATCATCTCAATGAGTCCCAGTCTTACAGGCTGCCATAGCACAACACAATCCTTATCAGCAGTGGGATGAATCAATAGATAGAGATTATAGGGGCACAGAGGAGAGGGAGAGTATGCCCATCAATGGGTACAAAAAGGGCAGGGAGATGAGCAGTCCCACAGTACTCTGACACAGAAACCACATGACTGAAACCACAAAGTGACACCAAGGCTGTGGCTCTGGATAGAAGTAGTGTACTCAATGGGGAACAGGGAGTCATTTGAGATGTGACCAACACTCAACTCCTGGAGCACAACTAGTACAGACAGATGAGAACAGTTCTACACTACAGGAAGCCCAACAAATAAAGCTCAGTTGAAATGCATGATGGGAGCTTTGGACACATGGTACATGTGACAATGTGACTGTAGTATATGACATACAAGGGCATTCTACAGACAGAATTCCAGCGGGTCAGAAAAAGGCCCTGGATGGAGACGGACCGTCGGGATGAATCCTACTCTTCCCTCCTGCTCACAATCACTGTACACATGTCTGGGAATATCGACTACACTTGAGGTCACGGCCGGTGGCACGTGCTGGCGCTCCAGGCCTCGGCACTAACGTCTCAGGATGGAGTCAAATATCCCCAAAACATTTCCTTTCTGCCGCTCCCTCTCTAATAATAGCAGGGATAGTTCAGGGACACTGGGGTGTAATTGGGAACAGAGCACAGGATATTACATCATGGGGCCTGCTGGCATTGGAGATGAGAGGGAGAGGTGTGTTTGTGTAAACAGTTAGGCATATCTGACATTTCTGCACTGTGAAACAAAGGCGGAAGCATAACACATGGCCAGAGTACAATACTGTGACATGGACACACACACTACAGTGTAGGGACAGGGATGTCTCTGGCACTGGCAGAAGATCAGAAGGCATTATGATGATTAGGCCTAAAGCAGACAAAACCAGACAAAAGTCCTCGTCGTCCATCTGCCATCCTTCGCAGAGCACTCTTAAAACTCTCTGAAAAGGGGTTGACAACATGGAGCCCGAGATGGAGCTCAACTCCTGAGAGACATGTGAAAAGTATTACAAAAATGATAATAACTTTCATGTATAGCTTGGTGCCTCTACTAACCAACCAGCATAGGAACATTGCCTTTGGGACGATACTGGCAGGAGAGAAAAACAAAGTGTCAAGGGGTACGAATTAGGAGTTCAATGTCGAGGTCTTCTTGGATCCAAAAATTGAGATCCGAACAATTAAATTTCTACCCAACCAACAGGATCCAGTATTTTTTTGGGGGGGGAAATCAATATCCGATCCAGTTCGGACACGAGGTGGACCAGATCTGACACAACATGTCCGACCTGAGAGAGAATTTGATCCAAATTGGGTCAGGTCTGTATCCAACTTAAGCGGATAAGAAAGAAACATTATTTTTTAGCTTTACTGCCACGCAAGGTGGTTTTATTTGGCCTCACACGTTTTTTGAGAAAAACAAATATATTTTTATTTTATAATTTTCATTGCTGGACATAAGACTGTATAAACTCCAGGACATCAGCCCCAAGTGATTTGAATTCCCCCGCATAGTAGAGAGACATGATCATATACAAATGTAAGCAAGGTTTAAAATGATTCAGTCAAATATTATCTCTGTTTGGGCTTCTTGCAATCAATTTGCAGCCGACAAAAATTGTTTAATGTTCCAGACACCCGACCATCCGCTCAATAATTTTCTAATTATTATTATTATTATTATTTTTTATTTATTTTTTTTAATCGGCCTGTGGATGAAACTAGTTGATGATCCCTGATCTAGAGTTCAGTATACCAACGCTATAATTGCATGTTTCTGTTGACCACATTTTTTAGATTCAAGGATTTTTATTTTGTGATTTTAGGATGCTAGCAAGTGTTATAGCCTACCAAAATATGTTGTTCTACAACTCAGGTCTAACTCATATAATAGCCTAATATTTTTTGTTCTAAATTAAATGGAGATATAGCCTTTAGGCCCCAGAATCAGTCTGGTTTGGATATGGGTTTAATCGAAAAGTAATCCATGCCATGGCTGTGTAGTCCTACTGTCCTGAGAGTTGAAGAGACAAGTTGTCCTGATATTTCTTATTCCTATCCATGCATTACACAATCAAATCAGCAGCCTGCCAACATCAGAAATACAATATTTCTGCAGATAAGCCTACGGCAATGAGTCTACCGCACACACGCAAACATGACCAGATTAACTTCGTCTTTAATAAAGAACAGATATTTGACTATCAGAAAGAATGTGTAAATAACTCTGCATTATACAGCTTATTTATTTTGAACGAAAGCCACAAATCTAGAGCATAAATGAGCCACACATCTTTATGCTGACAAATATCACACTTGACTCGAGACATTCAACATTAGTTCAACTGTTATTTGAACACACAACTGTCTCTGTAAGCCCCGTCTAAGCCTGGGGTGCGGAAGTGACATCAGCAGATGCGGTGGAATGAGACGGATCCAATGCCAAAAAAATAAACAATCTCTAGCTGAAACTGACATTTTTATGCAGATATTATTATGCTAATGAGATTTCCACCGTGGCGCAGGCATCGACTCTAGGGCTTTTAAACAAAGGAAATAGCCAAATTAAATAGCAAAAGCCTACTAAATAGGCCAAGCTTTAAAATTTTTTACATGAAACACCCTAAATAAAGTAGTAAATTGAATAAATAAAACAAATTAAATAGCTCAGGTCTTGACAATATGGGCAACCCTTTTCCCCTTCATATCCACAATGTACATAAATGAGGGGTATACAGATGACTGTTGTTTTTTCCTCCCTCTACGGTCTTTCAGTTTCTTCTTCACGTCAGCAAAGAACGACTGACTCAATGTTTCAGAAACTCACTTTATATAGTCTAGGTGCTATCACTCTTTTCCGCTGTTGCGTCCTCCTCTCTCACAACAAGTAGTCTATTTTACCCCACATCACATAAATGGCTTATTTTAATAAAGCAAATTTGCCTTTTTGTCACAAAATGACACCTTTGATTTGATGAAAAGTGACCCCCCCCTGACAGTCATTCAGCCCTGAGAAAACATTTAAAATGTATGAAATGTTGTTTAGGAACTAAACTCTTCAAATTTAATTTGGGATCCGGTCAGTATTTCACATATTTGCACAAAGATCCGAGGCCCGTGGCCACCGAGTGGGATCCTACCCGGGATCCGAGGGTTAACTACAAAATGTGACTGGGTCAGATCTCGGGTAATCAAGTTCAGGTAGATCTATGAAGACCTCAGGTTCAATGTCAAACTATGAGACTCGACTGCCTCCCTGTGGCATGTTCCTGGAAATGAACCTTAACTTTTGGAGAGAGGGTGCTGTTGGAATGGAACAGTCAGAATGAGCATTCAAGAGGATACAAAGGACATAAGTTCTATATAGTACAGTACCATAACAAAGACTAGAAAAACAGAATGAGCCTACTTTAATATCCTTCGGGAAAAATCAAGTTGTTTTGATTATTCAAGGATGGGTGTGCTTGGCACAGCAGCACGTAGGCCTATAGTAAAAAAGGAAGGGATGGTTATGCATGTGTATGATAATATCTTACCGAAGAGAGTGAGTTTGAGGATCCTACTGCACTGGATGGCGAAAGACAGGTCCGAGCTGTCAAAAATAGTAATGAGGTCATCGTCTACAGGAAGAGAAGAGAGCAGGGAATATCATTCAGAACCCAAATCAGAATGAGGCCACGTTCCAATACTTTCACAATGAATCCTTATTTCCTAAGATAATGACTATTGTAAAATGACTGAATTGGTGAAAGCTGTGAGGTAGAAACCCTCACATGAACATATTCTCTTACTTCCAATAATAACTCTAAAAAAGGAGAGGATGCATTCTCAAGTGTATGGAAGAGAACATCCAGTTTCCTTTACCAGCAGGGAGCAGCTAAATGTTGAGGCATCAGATGGCATCTAGCTAGTGCAACGGAGTTAAGAACGTAAACTTATTTCACAGCTATCTTAAAATGTTGCGGATGGAGACATCCAAATTGGTACCTTTTGTATGGTTCTATCGGTTTACACGTTGTCAAGGAGGGCTGTCATTTGTGTTGCTAAACAGAGGATCACTGGTTTGAGCCCAGTATGGGGCAGTCGGACAGTGGAGGAAGCTAAGTAGTTAGCAGCACACTGACTACCAGTATTGTGATAATCCATCTTATTCCAGAACGGCCCAGTCCCCTTCCATGCTTACCCTCGTCCTTGTATTTGATGGTGACCTCGTCGTTGCTCTGCAGCTTGCCCCTGAAGACACGCTGCATCATCAGTACCAGCTCGTCATAGGTGATGTCCTCATTGTGGATGGGTATGCGTCTGATGTCATCGCCCAGCTGGGCCTTGATGATCAGCTTGCCGCTCAGGTCCAGTTGTCCGTTCATGGTACAGTCTACTGCTCCCACCTCTGGAGGGGACATCACAACAGGAGGTAGATGGAACATTACAAAGGAATCATGTAGGTTTCTATAGGAACAAGCACTGTTCATGACACAAACTGTTCACACCCCTCTTGTTGGTGAAGAGAATTGTGCAGGTTTAAAGCTCATTTCCTGCAATTCTACACATTTTGTCATGCGTCCCCCCCACCCCAGTTTGGGAACCACTGCTATAGATGATTAGTGAGCCACAAACAACCATTGAAAAACAGACCAGCACCATCAGTTAAAACATCCTTCAGATACAAAGTGTTTGGACCATGGGAAAATGGAAGAATCATTCATCTAGCAACCCAATTGGATTCACTCATCTTTACCTTTGCATGACATAGAATGCGCTACAGCTGGTCAGTGGTCACTGCCCTCTAAGAACCACTTTACTATATAGTACACAGTTCTGCTTCAAAAGTTTTAAAAAAGCCAGGCAGAGCTGGCAGGCCGGGTCTTATGCATCCCCACAAAGAGATTTGGGCCTATATAGGCCAAGTACTAACTTGAATTGAAAGAGTGAGTTTGTAGAATGTGTTGAGTGGATCATGATTCATGACACACAACTGGTTAATATCAGAATAATATAAGCACTAGCTGAACTGATTAGTTTATGATGAACAATCCCTTCCCTATCCAGTCCACACCCAGATAGGCCTTTTATCAAAAAACTATTACAATACATAGATTCAATCACGTCAAATGCAACTACTTTAGTTGATCTTGATTTGAACTTGTTGGTCTGGCCTTTGGCTAGCAAACAAGCTAGCTAAATTAGCTACCAACAAAAGGTGTCTGTCTAGATAACTTGCTATATTATGCGAACTATGACATCCATCTCAATTTAACATAAGGCTTGTACAGAAGTCATTCCATTAACTTGCTGACTAATGAAAGGGCGAGGTTCGGGATTACAGTTTGTCATTTTATTTGCAGTGATTCATGACATGATAGCTAACGTTACCTAGCGTGGTAATTTGACAGCTCGTTAGTTTGCTGTTATGCCAATAACTAACTCTGGCTCAAAATCTGTTGCACTGGTTATATTGTTAGCTAACATAACTAGATAATTGTATTGTTGTTAGAGGTGTCAAAACGAATGTAACTCGCTAACTAGCTAGTAAGAAAGCCAAGTTGGATCATTACATAGCCAATTTTCCTGTAACTGACAGGATGTAGAACCATGCAAAATACAGACCAACTCAAAACTCCCATTTATAGTTAGAATGTTGACTTCCTGCAAAATAATTCACAGTTTAGCATCAGAGAATGAAACTTCGACTTAATTTAATACAAAAAACAATATCTTTGCACCGATAACATTATGTATACAATTTAAGAGAGGTCTTTGAGAAAATAAAACAAATGTGACTTTAAAAACATAACAAACCCGATGCTAGGATCATTCGTTAGGTTGAAATGCTAACTGTGATCCAGGTTGTCAATATTAGCCATATCGAAACAGACAGTTATATGTATCCCACCTGTAACTGGACGACTTAATCCCACTGTTGTGTCGGTATTTCTCTCAGGACCTTGTCAGCCAAAATCTTTAACCAGGGCTGGCAAACACAGAATCCTAGCCTCACATGAGGAAGTCACCCGCTTGTCGACGTAAACCTGTACGTGGCATACAGCGGAGCGCGCAGTAGTGACTCAACTATTTGACGTATTTTTTTCTGCATAGGAACAGTGGTGGAAAAAGTTCCCAAATGTCATACTTGACTAAAAGTAAAGATACCTTAATAGAAAATGACTCAAGTGAAAGTCATCCAGTAAAATACTACTTGGGTAAAAGGCTAAAGTATTTGGTTTGAATTACACACAAGTATCAAAAGTAAATGTAATTGCTAAAATTTACTTAAGTATCAAAAGTAAAAGTACAAGTGTAAATCGTTTCAAATTCCTTATATTAAGCAATCCAGACAGCATCATTGTCTTATTTTAATTTACGGATAGCCAGGGGCACGCTCCACCACTCAGACATCATTTACAAACGAAGCATGTGTTTAGTGAGTCGGTCCGATCAGAGGCAGTAGGGGTGACCAGGGATGTTCTCTTAATAAGTGTGTGAATTTGCTCATTTTCCTGTCCAGCTAAGCATTAAAATGTAGAGTACTTCAGGGTGTCAAGGAAAATGTATGGTGTAAAAAGTAAATACTTTTCTTTAGGAATGTAGTGAAGTAAAACTACTTAAGTAGTACTTTCAAGTATTTTTTACTAAAGTACTTTACACCACTGCATAGGAGCAGGTTGATAAATTGAGTTTTATATGAAATATGTGACTCTGTGTGATGTGGTTTCCTCTATACTGACTTTTACTAGACATGTTTTGCTTAATTTCAAAGGTTACTGTGACACATAAGTGATTATATGGTGAAAGCAACTGTGATGGAACTACTCATCAAGCACATCACAAGGTTTGTAACAATCAAGACAACTAAAGACACAATCAAGACAACAAGGATTTAATTTCCCTTTTTATTGGTGGTAAAAACATAATCATAAAAAGTGAGGGAGCAAAGGGTCAAGCATACAGAACATTTAAGAGATATATGAATGATGAGCGCCAGGGTTGGGGTCAATTCCATTTCAAATCCAGTCAATTCAAGAAGTACACTGAAATTCCAATTCTCTTCAATGCTTATCAATGATAATTTGGAATTTATATTTGGTTTACTATATGAATTGACTGGTATTGACAAAAACCCAGATGAGCACTACCGTTTGGACACATTACAGGGGCAAATCAAGACCCCTTGATAGTTGTCAAGACACAGACTAACCTGTCAGGCCAACTTAGCGCAATGATGCATACATTTTTGTTGCCTTTGAAACACAGCATCCCATGTCTCTCAGTCTCAAGCTTTACACAGTACTTGTGCGCATGCCTTACAGGGCTTTCAATATTGACAGACTAGTCGCCGGATGTCAATTTACTGAAACCGTGACAACAAACTAGTCCAGCCCTCATTCCTCCACTGTTAAGACAAAGAGTCAGTAGAGATCCTCCGTCATGCTGCAGTCTCACACAAGGGCTTGGTTCATACATCTAAATGCTTCACAACAGCTGTAAATATTGTGGTCTCAGAAGGAGCTGCAGTCTCTATCGTTTATTCTCTGAGGCCAGATAAACAAAGTAGAGAATTGCTTTTAAACAAAGTAGAGAATTGCTTTTATTTTCATTTATTTTATTTAACTAGGCAAGTCGGTTAAGAACAAATTCTTATTTACAATGACGGCCTACCCCAGCCAAACCCTAACGATGCTGGGTCTGTAGTGACACCTCTAGCACTGAGATGCAGTGCCTTAGACCACTGCGCCACTAATTGTTTGTGTATGTGAGAGAAAATGTATACACCTGAGTGTCTTTGAAATGGAGAGAGAGAGTATGCGTGTTTTGGCGAGAAAATGTGTGTTGGATAGACCATATGGAAAGACATAATAGCCAGTGATTGCATGAGGTAATAAATAAATAACAGAATATACTAATATATGCATCCTAAAGACAGAGAGAAAAACACAAACAGTTTCCCACTAGCCTCAAAACCCACAAAACATCCTCATCACTTCTTCTTCTTCTCCTGTGTGGAGTCGAACCAGGCATCCAGCAGCTTCTTGCTGTAGTAGATCTGCCAGGCGTGCACCTGCACTGCCACCACCATCACCAGGTACATGACGGTGACAGCCGCCCAGCCAAAGATGAAGCGGTAAGCCTTGCCGTGGCGGTACAGCTGCTGGGCCTCGCCGAGCATCTCCATGGAGCCGTAGAAGAGTGGAGCGATGGAGAACAGGCCTGAGCTGATCATGGAGATCACCAGGTAGCTGATGTTGTTCTTGGGCAGCGACAGGCTGCCGGTGACCAGTGGAAAGAGACTGATCAGGTAGGGGTACTCCCATCTGTAGGGCTCAGCCACTGTATCGCTTGGCACCAGATCAAGTTTGCTGACGATCACCTGGGCCGCCACCAGGAGCCAGAGCAGCAGGTGGACAAAGTTGAGTTTCCGGATCTCAGACTTTAGCGAGGCGCTGGAGACACAGGGAAAAGGGGGAGAGGGAGTTGAGACAGTATGGTTAATGGATAACTATAAACAATATGGTAATAGACAGGCAGGCACACTCAGACAGACAGAAAGACAAGCGCAGACAGACAGACAGGCAGACAAACAAGCGCAGAGACAGACACAGACACAGGCATACAGCCAGCCAGCCAGCAGACAGACATGACTGATTACCTCATCTGGTAGTGTGAGGCCACCTTCTCTCTGTGTTTGAAGTCACTCCCATCAGTACCTGCAGCTCGAGGGCCCACACGAGATGTCATGGTAACAACCTGCTTACCCAAAAACCATACAACAATAATTTGTCTTATTTGACTTGGTGTACATTTTATAATTTATTTTGCCCACATCTGATTCATCAATAATGAGCATATGCGTTCTTTACATCCATTTAATCCATGACAATGACAAAGACAGACATACTGGGATGTGATGATCAGTCTTCTATTTCTACACTTAAACAATTGAATATTAGAAGCTCGTCTATTATTTAAGTTGTTTTATCAACCTAATATAACATTTATAGATATGAATAGTAGCTAGTTGCATATTTCTCTGCCTCTGGCAACTGGGAAAGCTTTGCTAACGTTCGCTATTTAACGTCAGCTAGCATAACTTTCACAAGCTGTTGGTCACGTTAGCTAGCTATGTTACGCGGATTCATTCATTGTCCTCTTGGAAAGGAGGTTACCGAGATCACACTCTCGCTGCATAAATGTCTTTGTATGCAAACGTTTCACCTATTTATCGGTTCATCCATGTGTCATCCATATTTCACCTGCAAATAAATTGTAATGCTAACGTACGTTAGCAATCGCTAACTGGCTAGCGTACTGAAAATTGCCTTGAATGCAGTAATTCACCGTACAGTAGTTTAAAAATAACAATTAATTGAGGATTCTTACCGTTTGTTACTGAGATGCTGAATGAACGTAGTTAGCGAGCTACTACAGTACCTAAATATGCCTAAATGCCAAGATGAATAAAAGCTGGGTGAATAGATAGAAGCCGGCTGAATAGAGGACAAGACACATGCGTTGTGCGCACTGCGCACGCGCATCACATCAGTCGCAGCATCCCTTTTTCTCTCAACATCCTTCGTGAGCCTTTCGAGACCGGTCCATTGAGAATTTTTTTGTCTGCTTCGTTTTCCATCACGGAAACATAATTGTTGGTAAGACATCAGACGCGTTTCCTTTTGTGTTTTGCGGGAAAAAGAAAGCACCTCTTAAAACGACGAAATACAATAACACATTTGATTAAAATTAACATTACGTTTTGCCACACCCTCAAGTGGTACTCAATAGATGTGCCAAAAAATGTGTGATAGAAGAAGCTATAGGATGAATCCTATTTACCTTATTCATCTTTGTCCTGAGCATATGATACCATTTAATAACCATGGGCGAGTCAACTTAGAGTATCTGTCTGTCTCTGGCAGCACAGAATGCTCATCTGTTCTCAATATGGCATATCAGTCAAGAGCAATATGATCAAGACAGAGCCAGAGGATATTTACTGGCCATCCGGGGCAAGTCAAATTACTTTATTGAATGTTGACTGGTGAACTGGACTAATCTGATATGCACTTATCAGTGTCACACAATAAAATAATACATGTTTTGATATATGTTAAAATAAGAATAACGCATGACCTTTTAGTTAAATCATCTTTATTTAAAAAACAACATCTACAGTATAACAGTAAAAACATAAAAACTCAAGGTCTTGTTTGGTTATACTGTGTTTAGCTTGAAAATAAAAGAGAGCAAGCACACTCTAGGAGCTCAGATGCAAAAATGTAATTACCAACGTTTTGACAGCCAAGCTGTCTTCATCAGGGTATAATCCTTGGCTGTTGAAACGTTGGTAATTACATTTTTGCATCTGAGCTCCTAGAGTGTGCGGCTCTCTTTTATTTTCAAGTTTTCTACTCCGCTAGCCAGCACCTCGTCTTAATAGGTGTGCGTTTCTTTTTCTTCTAGATTATACTGTGTTTAGCACCATGGACTGAAATAAAGATAGATAACAGAATTGATACCTGGAGTCAGGGGAGGGGTGGAAAGGAAGGGTAGACTAGAGGGGGAGCTATAGGGATATATAGGTGGGTGAGAGGTGAGGGAGAGGGCATGCAGGAAGGCATTTTCACCCTTCCCCCTCTCTCTTTTGACATTCTATTCTTTGTCTATATTTGTTGTCTATAATTCTCCTCACTAACTTGTAACCACAAACACCTCATCCTGGTTTATATTGGGCATTATTCTCGCTAATTGACATCAAAGTATTTATTAACCTTCAATCTTAACCTCCACATACAGTACCTTTAACCCAATGACTTAAATTCTGTACTGCTGAACCCAGAGGGAATAGACCTACACACCCTTTTCCCCAGAGTAATTCATTCATTCAATTCTCTTTTTCAAAAGTTATTCACAATTGATTATCAATTCCTATCCTACTTACATAACCGTATAGGCCATCTAAATGAGTGTCTATCTGTTGGTCAAACTTGTTTCATACCTCTGTCAGTATAGTGCTACTGCTTCATTCAGCTGACAACAGACACATACAGCAAGAAGGGGCTTTGTAATGAGAGCAGTGGTTTTCATTTTTGTGGGCAAGTCAGTGTCTGTTGGAGCATTACTCTTTACGTGCCACAAGAGGCATCACTTTGAACCAATACACCCGTAATGCATTATATTCCCATCCATTTCATGCAACAAAATCACCCCTATAAACATCACAGATGATGCTTGTCTGCAAAAGTAAAAACAAAAAATAATCACACAAATCAAACAAAAACAAAACAACAAAGTTATATAACAAACTAAAATGTCACATAAATGATAGCACCACTTTATGTGAATCTTGAACTGTCTCTATTGGTTTTCAATTGCCATTTTATAAGTACCGTAATACAAAAGGTGCCAATATTGCTATTCAATTTATTTTCTTTAGTTTTCTTTTTAAAGTTATCCAATTTACATTCTTTGCCACAGTTTTGTTTATGTCAGCTGCCAGTTTGAATGGGAACATGTAGGGGCTGGGGAAAACACAATACTAAATATATACCTCAGATATCCCATTCTTTCTTCTACAGTCTCCACATCAGTCTGTGCTGTACTATAAATCAAACCAATATATATCACCACATTTTACAATAAATGAACCCAGTTGCTGTAATGGAATATTTTAATGCAGTGTTGTTGTGACAACTTCTCAGACCAGTAGATAGATACAGCAATCTTGTACCCCAACATAAATTGTTATTAAAAACTGCATATATGTACCCTCACACAACCACACTCCTCTCTCCGAATTTCCCTGGGATGGTCCGACATGTCCTCCCGTCACTGTCGATCTCAACAGCGTCAATCCCAGCAGATAATTGATGTTTTTAAAACAACATATCAAGTTAAAGAATTCTATAATCAATGTTTACATTTCTCCAACATTCTCTCTCTTTGTGACCATCTCTTCCTCTCTGAAGGTTGGTGTTCTTACATGGGGTACAACAAGTACCCAGAGAAGGAGGAGTGGACGTATTGGCCAGCGTATAGTCCTGCGGCCTGGTCCGAGGGTAGCTGGAGGTACACAGTGTCCCCGGGTTGTAGAGGTAACACTGCGCTCCCCGATGCCTGATCCAGGAAGCCCTTTTTATACTCATCATATGTGTACATCACAGGCTCATCGTTCCTCATCAGCGCCACCCACACGTTGGCCCCTTTGCAGCTGATGTGGTAGGCAAAGTAGTAGATCCCGGGCATGTCGCAGGTGAACACGCCTGTCTGGGGGTTGTAGTTCTGACGGCCGTTGTACAGGATTTTGTCAAACACCACAGCCGTGTCCACAGGTGGGAAGGGCGTGGTCACCAGAGCCGTGAACGCGGGCATCTCCAGGCCGTTGGGGCCCATCACTTCTCCTCCGTTTCCTCCATATTTTCCCTTCTTGCCATAACCGGCAGTCTTGACTCCGTCCAACCCAGGAGGAAAACCCATCTCAGGGAGGACTGCTCCCATGTCAGTGGGTCCGGGAGGCCCTGGGGGACCAGGTGGACCTGGCTGGCCTGGGCTTCCCGGTGGTCCTCCAGGACCTTCTTTACCTGGAGGTCCAAGAGGACCAGGGACACCTGGGTTTCCCGTACCATCAACGCCGGGAAGACCATGAGGTCCGCTGTCACCTTTAGACCCAGGAGCACCAGGAGGTCCGATCGGCCCACCTGCACCTCCCAGACCTGGAATGCCCTTAGGACCTTGGGGACCCTTCTCGCCTGGAAGTCCTCCCTCTCCCTTTGGCCCAGGTAGGCCTGGAATGCCAGGGGCGCCTGGTAACCCTTTGTGACCGCCTTCCCCTTGGGGTCCTACAGGCCCAGTGGGACCCCTTGGCCCAGGCTCTCCTCCCTCTCCAGGGAAGCCATTCTGACCAGTCAGTCCAGTAGGACCAGGCTCCCCTTGCCCACCAGGCAACCCCTTATGACCTCCTTCTCCAGCCTCGCCTTTTGGCCCTGGTTGACCCAGACCTCCAGGGGGTCCGATAGGGCCAAGGGGACCAGCTGGTCCAATTGATCCAGGCTGTCCTAGCATACCAGGCAGTCCTCCATGGCCCTTGTCTCCCTTTGGTCCTGGGCCTCCAGGCATCCCACCCATCCCCTTATCTCCTTTGGGTCCTGGGAATCCTGGTTTTCCGAATCCAGGCAATCCAGGCTTCCCTGGAAAACCTGGAGGGCCTGGGTGCCCTTTCCCACCGGGCATTCCTGGTTGTCCCGGCAGACCATTCTGGCCAGGTTTTCCCTGACCTGGCAGCCCTGGTGGACCGGGCTCTCCGCCCTCTCCTGCTGGTCCAGCCAGCCCCTGCTCTCCAGGGAGGCCTGGTTTCCCTGGTCCTCCTGGTGGCCCTGACATGCCATTCATTCCAGGCTTGCCCACACCAGGCATCCCTCCCTGTCCTGGAGGTCCAGGAGGTCCTACTAGTCCTTTGTGTCCTGGCTGTCCTGGCTGTCCAATCCCCTTGTCACCCTTGGGTCCTGGTAATCCTGGTAGTCCCGGCAGGCCTTTGTGTCCTGGCTCTCCTCTGGATCCTGGTTGTCCTGGCAACCCCCCAGCCCCTAGTTTTCCTATCCCTGGAAGTCCTGAAGGACCAGGGGACCCCTGAGGCCCTGGCTGCCCCATCGGACCCTCCCTCCCGCTGGGGCCCAATTCTCCAGTTATTCCTGGCTCTCCCATGCTGCCTGGCTTGCCTGGAATTCCTGGGAGTCCTGGTTTTCCTACTCCAGGGAATCCTGGGGGACCAGCGTGGCCTGGTTTTCCTTCCCCTCCTGGCTGTCCTTCCCCGGGAGGTCCTGGAGGCCCAGAGGGACCCTCAGGTCCGGGAGGCCCAGCTGGGCCCTGCGCTCCTGGCAGACCCCCAGGGAGACCTCCCACTGCCCCACTGGGGATGGTTTGACCTGTGGGGGATAAGATGTCCATTCAGATGATGCAGAGTGTGTGTGTCCTAACTCGAGTTAGGTTAAGGTAATAAACATTGAAGATTGACATAATTTTAATATAAGTAACATACTACTGGCCTACTTTTGACCAGAGTCACATGTCATTTGAGATTGCACTTCGGTCTCACCTTTATCCTGTCCACTGTTGACTACTCCACCCTTGTGGGGGTTTGTCTTGCCCATGTGCATGGACATCTGTGGGATCTCTTTTCTGTACTGGGGGTACTGCAGGTGGGGCATCTCTTTTCCTGGCCAATGCTGCTGAGGGTGCTGCTCCTTACCCCCTATGCCCATGTGGGACAGGTGTGACGTGGGCTGATGCTGCTGCGGGTGCTGCTTGTGTCTGTAGTACGCCCCCGTGTGGACAAGAGGTAGTACTGCAAGCTGAAGCAGAGCCACTAGGAGAGGGAGGGGGGCGGAGAAGGGAGGTACAACCATGGCCTAGGGAAGTCACCAGAGGAGAAGTCTGTTAGTTGATCAATTGATCACAAAGTCAATCAGTTAATAAAGTGAATCTAATTCACAATGCAAACAATCAAACATTCAAACATGGCGATAAAATCCATAGGCCTGTGATTGGTACTATGATTCATACCCTGGTAGACCTTTGCATTGCTCTGCCTTCACCTGCTGGACACTAACGTGTGATGATGCATCCAACATGCATTTTGCAGTTATAAACCACCACCACCACTGGTGGAAAAAGTACACAATTGTCATACTTGAGTAAAAGTAAAGAAGTATATGTTTAGTGAGTCTGCCAGAACATAGGCAGTAGGGATGACCACGTGTTCTCTTGCTAGGTGTGAGTTTCACAATTTTCCTGTTCTACTAAACATTCAAAATGTAACGAGTACTTTGGGTTGTCAGGGAAAATGAATGGAGTAAAAAGTACAATAGTAAAAGTACAATAGTAAAAGTAGAAGTTGTCAAAAATATAAATAGTAAATTAAAGTACAGATACCCCAAAAAACAACTGAAGTAGTACTTTCAAGTATTTTTATTTAATTACTATACACCACTGACCACCAGTCATGCAACACTCAACAAAGGCGCCATCCTTTTTAACCAATAGAAAGTGAGAAGGGAGTTTGTGTTGCAGGATGTTCTTTTTAAACATGCTCAATCTTACAACAACACTGCTGACTGACGACACTTTTCCTTGGATTTCAAACAGCAGAGGAAGCAACATGAGAAAATGACAAACAGCCATTTTACTCAAGTTAGGGAGGCGGTAGAAAGTCTTGTCTGTTATTTCTCTTAACATGTTGTTTCTTTGCTAAAATAATGAATGATACAACGAGTGTGATTCTGGCTGGACTGACTGTTAGATAGTCTTTTTATGTGGTCCTGACCTTGACTGTGAACCTCCCGGATCTTCCTATGAGGGCGCTCTATCACAGGAGGTTAGCGGCACCTTCATTGCAGAGGATGGGCTCGTGGTAATGGCTGGAGCGTAATTGGTGGAATGGTATCAAATACATGTTTTCCATGTGTTTGAGGCCCCATTCTATTCTCTCCATCATTATGAGCCCCTCAGCATCCTCCACTGTGCTCCATTAAGACCCAGCTACACTATGACATAGATAGACAGTAGATAGTCCTCAAACTGGGAGATGTTGTATCTTGGCTTAGGCCCTTTTTCGTGTTACTGTCGTCGAGTAAGTTTCAAACTATTAAAACACATTTAAAATTCCATGCTAATGTTTGGGTTTGACTCTAATAATGAGGATTGTGTGAGAAGTAATACTGACTGATTGGTATGAAGGTCATTATAATTTTGTGTTTTTCTGTTATATTTATATATATATTTTTTTTGAAATTATGTTTAGTTTCAGTTACTTTTTAGTTTCAGTTTTAATGTTAGGGACAAAGAGCATGCTTGGGAAGTTAGAAGCACTTGGTTTGCATAGTTTCTGTGTGTCTTCTGTGATGTCACTTTAAAGGGATAGTTTGGGATTTTGAATTTCAGATGAACTTGTGGATACCATGTTTATATATCTGCATCCAGTATGAAGGAAGTTAGAGGTAGTTTTGCGAGCCAATGCTAACTAGCGTTAGCACAAAGCAATTGCACAGTTTCTTGTCAGCAACTTCCTTCAAACTGCACACAGATACATCAAAATTAGTTCATCTGACTGTGGAAGTAGATAAAGGGATTCATTGCCAGAAGTCAATCTCAATGTGACTTAAATTTAAAAGGAATAGAGCCAAGACTGGTGCAAAAGAATGTGTTGGAAAGAAACTCTGTTTCCACCAGTTCGATGCGTTTTAACTTTAGTAGTACATGTAAGAAGAATCAAGTTAGCAACCTAGATTTGTTTCTCTTTTAGCTGGCGATTGTGATGCACAAGCGTCTCCATCCGCATATTAAATCACCAGATTCAGTAGCTTGAAAACTCCCAAAAGCTTAAATCCCCATTGAAATTCCCATTCGATTTTTGCACAAAGTTCAGAAAACAATTCAAACTGAACATCATTGGGTTAGTTTTGAGTTAGTTATGAGTCAAAGATAATAGTTTTAGTATCGTTTTCGTTTTCAATGGGTTTGTTCATAGTTTTATTTCAGTTTACTGAACTGTTTGTTCATTATTAGTTTTTGTTTTAGTTTCAGTTTTAGTTTACTATAATAACCTTGATGCAGTCTCAGAAATATGTTGTTAGAGTGATGTTTGATTTCTCTCTCACTCTCACTTTCTCCATCTCCCTCACTGTCTAACCCTCTGTCACTGTCTAACCCTCTGTCACTGTCTAACCCTCTGTCACTGTCTAACCCTCTGTCTAACCCTCTGAAACTGTCTAACCCTCTGTTACTGTCTAACCCTCTGTCCCTGTCTAACCCTCTGTCTAACCCTCTGTCACTGTCTAACCCTCTGTCTAACCCTCTGTCTAACCCTCTGTCACTGTCTAACCCTCTGTCACTGTCTAACCCTCTGTCACTGTCTAACCCTCTGTCACTGTCTAACCCTCTGTCACTGTCTAACCCTCTGTCACTGTCTAACCCTCTGTCTAACCCTCTGTCACTGTCTAACCCTCTGTCTAACCCTCTGTCACTGTCTAACCCTCTGTCACTGTCTAACCCTCTGTCTAACCCTCTGTCACTGTCTAACCCTCTGTCTAACCCTCTGTCACTGTCTAACCCTCTGTCACTGTCTAACCCTCTGTCTAACCCTCTGTCACTGTCTAACCCTCTGTCTAACCCTCTGTCCCTGTCTAACCCTCTGTCACTGTCTAACCCTCTGTCACTGTCTAACCCTCTGTCTAACCCTCTGTCACTGTCTAACCCTCTGTCACTGTCTAACCCTCTGTCACTGTCTAACCCTCTGTCACTGTCTAACCCTCTGTCACTGTCTAACCCTCTGTCTAACCCTCTGTCACTATCTAACCCTCTGTCACTGTCTAACCCTCTGTCACTCTAACCCTCTGTCACTGTCTAACCCTCTGTCTAACCTGCTGTCACTGTCTAACCCTCTGTCACTGTCTAACCCTCTGTCACTGTCTAACCCTCTGTCACTGTCTAACCCTCTGTCTAACCCTCTGTCACTGTCTAACCCTCTGTCACTGTCTAACCCTCTGTCACTGTCTAACCCTCTGTCTAACCCTCTGTCACTGTCTAACCCTCTGTCACTGTCTAACCCTCTGTCTAACCCTCTGTCACTGTCTAACCCTCTGTCTAACCCTCTGTCCCTGTCTAACCCTCTGTCACTGTCTAATCCTCTGTCTAACCTTCTGTCACTGTCTAACCCTCTGTCTCTGTCTAACCCTCTGTCCACCACCTACCTAACCCTCTGTCTAACCCTCTGTCACCTGTCTAACCCTCTGTCACTGTCTAACCCTCTGTCATGTCTAACCCTCTGTCACCACTGTCTAACCCTCTGTCTAACCCTCGGTCACTGTCTAACCCTGTGTAAATGTAACCCTCTGTCACTGTCTAACCCTCTGTCACTGTCTAACCCTCTGTCTAACCCTCTGTCTAACCCTCTGTCTAACCCTCTGTCACTGTCTAACCCTCTGTCTAACCCTCTGTCTAACCCTCTGTCACTGTCTAACCCTCTGTCTAACCCTCGGTCACTGTCTAACCCTCTGTCTAACCCTCTGTCCCTGTCTAACCCTCTGTCTAACCCTCTGTCACTGTCTAACCCTCTGTCACTGTCTAACCCTCTGTCTAACCCTCGGTCACTGTCTAACCCTCTGTCACTGTCTAACCCTCTGTCACTGTCTAACCCTCTGTCTAACCCTCTGTCTAACCCTCTGTCTAACCCTCTGTCACTGTCTAACCCTCTGTCTAACCCTCTGTCACTGTCTAACCCTCTGTCTAACCCTCTGTCCCTGTCTAACCCTCTGTCTAACCCTCTGTCACTGTCTAACCCTCTGTCACTGTCTAACCCTCTGTCTAACCCTCTGTCACTGTCTAACCCTCTGTCTAACCCTCTGTCACTGTCTAACCCTCTGTCTAACCCTCTGTCTAACCCTCTGTCTAACCCTCTGTCACTGTCTAACCCTCTGTCTAACCCTCTGTCCCTGTCTAACCCTCTGTCACTGTCTAATCCTCTGTCTAACCCTCTGTCAACTGTCTAACCCTCTGTCACTGTCTAACCCTCTGTCACTGTCTAACCCTATGTCCTGTCTAACCCTCTGTCACTGTCTAACCCTCTGTCACTGTCTAACCCTCTGTCTAACCCTCTGTCTAACCCTCTGTCACTCTGTCTAACCCTCTGTCCACTGTCTAACCCTCTGTCACTGTCTAACCCTCTGTCTAACCCTCTGTCTAACCCTCTGTCTAACCCTCTGTCTAACCCTCTGTCTAACCCTCTGTCCACTGTCTAACCCTCTGTCCTCTGTCTAACCCTCTGTCTAACCCTCTGTCCCTGTCTAACCCTCTGTCTAACCCTCTGTCTAACCCTCTGTCCCTGTCTAACCCTCTGTCACTGTCTAACCCTCTGTCTAACCCTCTGTCCCTGTCTAACCCTCTGTCTAACCCTCTGTCTAACCCTCTGTCTAACCCTCTGTCTAACCCTCTGTCTAACCCTGTCTAACCCTCTGTCACTGTCTAACCCTCTGTCCCTGTCTAACCCTCTGTCTAACCCTGTCTAACCCTCTGTCCCTGTCTAACCCTCTGTCTATCCCTCTGTCTAACCCTCTGTCAACCCTCTGTCTAACCCTCTGTCAACTGTCTAACCCTCTGTCACTGTCTAACCCTCTGTCTAACCCTCTGTCCCTGTCTAACCCTCTGTCCCTGTCTAACCCTCTGTCTAACCCCCTGTCTAACCCTCTGTCACTGTCTAACCCTCTGTCTAACCCTCTGTCTAACCCTCTGTCTAACCCTCTGTCTAACCCTCTGTCCCTGTCTAACCCTCTGTCACTGTCTAACCCTCTGTCTAACCCTCTGTCTAACCCTCTGTCCCTGTCTAACCCGCTGTCACTGTCTAACCCTCTGTCTAACCCTCTGTCCACTGTCTAACCCTCTGTCCCTGTCTAACCCTCTGTCTAACCCTCTGTCCCTGTCTAACCCTCTGTCTAACCCACTCCCTCTAAAAATGGTATATCATTAGCAGCACCATATCACCAAGTAAAATTCTGACTGTATGAATTATTCAGTAGGTGAATAAAGGTGATTATTCATTTACAATGGTATTTATCGCAACCTGTTCACCAATTGCTGTGTGTGTTTGTATACCTCTCTCTCTCTCTCTCTCTCTCTCTAACTCTCAGTCCTTCTCCGCAGGTATTTTACCTGTGTGTGTGTGTGATGTTATATTTAACCTAGACCCTGTGTGTCAGTGGGAGGAGGATTGTGACATTTTCCAGGGTGAATGAGTCTGTATGAGTCTCCCCAGGCAAGATCGAAAGCACCTGCACTAACACCTCTCAGCCACCAGGGGGACACACAGGATATGGCATGGCTCTTTCTCTTTAGCCTGGTTTCAGCAATACCCTACATTCCAGGTTGTTTCTGTCTATTCCGGTGTTGGAAAGTAGTGAGCTACATTAGTAGTGAACACCTAATTCAACTAGTAATTTAACTAAAATTTTCAGTAGCTTGGTGGTAGTTGAACTAAATTAAAATCTTGGTAGTGTTTTCAGTAGTTCAATAATTTCCTGTTCCGGACGACTGTGTGATCACGCTCTCCTTGGCCGACGTGAGTAAGACATTTAAACAGGTCAACATACACAAGGCTGCGGGGCCAGACGGATTACCAGGACATGTGCTCCGGGCATGTGCTGACCAACTGGCAGGTGTCTTCACTGATATTTTCAACATGTCCCTGATTGAGTCTGTAATACTAACATGTTTCAAGCAGACCACCATTGTCCCTGTGCCCAAGAACCCAAAGGCAACCGGCATAAATGGCTACAAACCCATAGCATTCACGTCCAAAGCCATGAGGTGCTTCGAAAGGCTGGTAATGGCTCACATCAACACCATTATTGAAGAAACCCTAGACCTACTCCAATTTGCATACCGCCCAAACAGATCCACAGATTATGTCATCTCCATTACACTCCACACTGCCCTTTCTCACCTCTACAAAAGGAACACTTATGTGAGAATGCTATCCATTGACTACAGCTCAGCGTTCAACACCATAGTACCCTCAAAGCTCATCACTAAGCTAAGGATCCTGGGACTAAAACACCTCCCTCTGCAACTGGATCCTGGACTTCCTGACGGGTCACCCCCAGGTGGTGAGGGTAGGTAGCAACACATCTGCCACGATGATCCTCAATATTGGAGCCCACCAGGGGTGTGTGCTCAGTCCCCTCCTGTACTCCCAGTTCACCTACGACTGCATGGCCAGGCACGAAACCAAGACTAAGGAAATGATTGTGGACTACAGGAAAAGGAGCACCGAGTACGCCCCCATTCTCATCGACGGGGCTGTAATGGAGCAGGTTGAGAGCCTCAAGTTCTTTGGTGTACACATCACCAACAAACTAGAATGAGGCAAACACACCAAGACAGTTATGAAGAGGGCACAACAAAGCCTATTGCCCCTCAGGAAACTAAAAAGATTTGGCATGGGTCCTGAGATCCTCAAAAGGTTCTACAGCTGCAACATCGAGGGCATCCTGACTGGTTGCATCATTCCCTGGTATGGTAATTGCTCGGCCTCTGACCACAAGGCACCACATAGGGTCGTGCGTACGGCCCAGTACATCACTGGGGCTAAGCTGCCTGCCATCCAGGACCTCTACACCAGGCGGAGTCAGAGGAAAAACCTAAAAATTGTCGTACCAGGGAATTGTCCCAACCACCCCAGTCATAGACTGTTCTCTCTACTACCGCATGGCAAGCAGTACCAGAGTGCCAAGTCTAGGACAAAGATTGTTCTCAACAGTTTTACCAGCTAGTATATAGCCTCACTACTGTATATTAGCCTCTTACTGTTCATATAGCCCCCCCCCCCCCATCTTACTGTATATTGTTCACATACTGTATATATATTCTATTGTTCATATACCCATCCCTAGCAGATATATAGCCTCTCTACTGTATATAGCCTCACTACTGTATATAGCCTCTTACTGTATATAGCCTCACATACTGTATTAGCAGATATTACTGTATATAGCCTCTCTACTGTATATAGTCTCACTACTGTATATAGCCTCTCTATGTATATAGCCTCTCTACTGTATATAGCCTCTCTACTGTATATAGCCTCTCTACTGTATATAGCCTCACTACTGTATATAGCCTCACTACTGTATATAGCCTCTCTACTGTATATAGCCTCACTACTGTATATAGCCTCTCTACTGTTCTTATAGCCTCTCTACTGTATATAGCCTCTCTACTGTATATAGCCTCTCTACTGTATATTAGCCTCTCTACTGTATATAGCCTCACTACTGTATATAGCCTCTCTACTGTATACTAGCCTCCCTACTGTATATAGCCTCACTACTGTATGGAGCCTCTCTACTGTATATAGCCTCTCTACTGTTTATAGCCTCTCTACTGTATATAGCCTCTCTACTGTATATAGCCTCTCTACTGTATATAGCCTCACGACTGTATATAGCCTCTCTACTGTATATAGCCTCTCTACTGTATGGAGCCTCACTACTGTATGGAGCCTCACTACTGTATATAGCCTCTCTATTGTTTATAGCCTCTCTACTGTATATAGCCTCTCTACTGTATATAGCCTCTCTACTGTATATAGCCTCTCTACTGTATATAGCCTCTCTACTGTATATAGCCTCACGACTGTATATAGCCTCTCTACTGTATATAGCCTCTCTACTGTATATAGCCTCTCTACTGTATATAGCCTCACGACTGTATATAGCCTCTCTACTGTATATAGCCTCTCTACTGTATATAGCCTCTCTACTGTATATAGCCTCACGACTGTAAATAGCCTCTCTACTGTATATAGCCTCTCTACTGTATATAGCCTCACGACTGTATATAGCCTCTCTACTGTATATAGCCTCACTCTGTATATAGCCTCTCTACTGTATATAGCCTCTCTACTGTATATAGCCTCTCTACTGTATATAGCCTCACGACTGTATATAGCCTCTCTACTGTATATAGCCTCTCTACTGTATATAGCCTCTCTACTGTATATAGCCTCACGACTGTATATAGCCTCTCTACTGTATATAGCCTCTCTACTGTATATAGCCTCTCTACTGTATATAGCCTCACGACTGTATATAGCCTCTCTACTGTATATAGCCTCTCTACTGTATATAGCCTCACGACTGTATAGCTAGCCTCTCTACTGTATATAGCCTCACGACTGTATATAGCCTCTCTACTGTATATAGCCTCTCTACTGTATGGAGCCTCACTACTGTATGGAGCCTCACTACTGTATATAGCCTCTCTACTGTTTATAGCCTCTCTACTGTATATAGCCTCTCTACTGTTTATAGCCTCACTACTGTATATAGCCTCTCTACTGTTTATAGCCTCTCTACTGTATATAGCCTCTCTACTGTATGGAGCCTCACTACTGTATATAGCATCTCTACTGTATGGAGCCTCTCTACTGTATATAGCCTCTCTACTGTATATAGCCTCTGTACTGTATGGAGCCTCTCTACTGTATGGAGCCTCTCTACTGTATATAGCCTCTCTACTGTATATAGCCTCTGTACTGTATGGAGCCTCTCTACTGTATATAGCCTCTCTACTGTATATAGCCTCTCTACTGTATGGAGCCTCTCTACTGTATATAGCCTCTGTACTGTATGGAGCCTTTCTACTGTATATAGCCTCTGTATTGTATGGAGCCTCTCTACTGTATATAGCCTCTGTACTGTATGGAGCCTCTCTACTGTATATAGCCTCTCTACTGTATATAGCCTCTGTACTGTATGGAGCCTCTCTACTGTATGGAGCCTCTCTACTGTATATAGCCTCTCTACTGTATATAGCCTCTCTACTGTATATAGCCTCTCTACTGTATATAGCCTCTCTACTGTATGGAGCCTCTCTACTGTATATAGCCTCTCTACTGTATATAGCCTCTCTACTGTATATAGCCTCTGTAATGTATGGAGCATCTCTACTGTATATAGCCTCTCTACTGTATATAGCCTCTCTACTGTATGGATCCTCTCTACTGTATATAGCCTCTCTACTGTATATAGCCTCTCTACTGTATATAGCCTCTCTACTGTATATAGCCTCTCTACTGTATGGAGCCTCTCTACTGTATATAACCTCTCTACTGTATATAACCTCTCTACTGTATATAGCCTCTCTACTGTATATAGCCTCTCTACTGTATATAGCCTCTCTACTGTATATAGCCTCTCTACTGTATATAACCTCTCTACCGTATATAGCCTCTCTACTGTATATAACCTCTCTACTGTATATAGCCTCTCTACTGTATATAGCCTCTCTACTGTGTATAGCCTCTCTACTGTATATAACCTCTCTACTGTATGGAGCCTCTCTACTGTATGGAGCCTCTCTACTGTATATAGCCTCTCTACTGTATATAGCCTCTCTACTGTATATAGCCTCTCTACTGTATATATCCTCTCTACTGTATATAGCCTCTCTACTGTATATATCCTCTCTACTCTATATAGCGTCTCTACTGTATATTGCCTCGCTACAGTCTTTTTACTGTTGTTTTTATTTCTTTACTTTACTTTACTATTGTTTAGAGCCTGTAAGTAAGCATTTCACTGTAAGGTCGACACCTGTTGTATTCAGCATTTCACTGTAAGGTCTACACCTGTTGTATTCAGCATTTCACTGTAAGGTCGACACCTGTTGTATTCAGCATTTCACTGTAAGGTCTACACCTGTTGAATTCAGCATTTCACTGTAAGGTCTACACCTGTTGTATTTGGCGCACGTGACAAATAAACTTTGATTTGATTTGATTTGATGTAGCAGTGTACCTAATTACTGGAACTGCACACTACATTTCTGACAGTCTGCCTAATTCTCACTTTTTGTGTTTAATAGGCTGAATTACACATTCTGTTAATTAACATATACAGTCGGGTCAGAAATTATTGACACCGGATAAGCAATAATGACTGTATAAAATAAGAGTTTTTTTTTTTTTTTGAATTACAGAGTTTACATGGTAAGTGCAAAGGTTACAGAGGGTCAAAGATCACACCACCAAGACATTCTAACCTCTCACCAATACCAATAACAGGGGAGGTTAGCATGTCCTGTATGATCTTTGACCCTCTGTAATTTTGCACTCACCATTATTCAAGATTCATTCAGGATTATCCATAACAAACTTTTGGTAAAGGATGCAGTGATGAGTAATACAATTGTCTCCTGTGATAAAATGAAGGGTGCTATGATAAATGGAATCCAGGGGTTTAAGAGTATTGACAAAAATGCAACCAAGTGCCTATGCAAAGTCCTCTCTGTCAATCAGCCTTTCTTCCATTGTCTGCCTGTCACCTGAATATCTTTGCTGTGTGTGTGCGTGTAGGCTATCTGTACATCCCCCTCTCGCATAGCTGTCGCCTACTGAGTTACAAGCCCCTCCCCTCCGACGTATAGCTGTCTCCTACTGAAGTTACAAGCTCTGCCCCCTCCAAAGCATAGCTGTAGCCTAATGAAGTTACAAGCCCCGCCCCTCCAAAGCATAGCTGTAGCCTAATGAAGTTACAAGCCCCGCCCCTCCAAAGCATAGCTGTAGCCTACTGAAGTTACAAGCCCCGCCCCTCCAAAGCATAGCTGTAGCCTACTGAAGTTACAAGCCCCGCCCCCTCCAAAGCATAGCTGTAGCCTACTGAAGTTACAAGCCCCGCCCCTCCAAAGCATAGCTGTAGCCTACTGAAGTTACAAGCCCCGCCCCCTCCAAAGCATAGCTGTAGCCTACTGAATTTACAAGCCCCGCCCCTCCAAAGCATAGCTGTAGCCTAATGAAGTTACAAGCTCTGCCCCCCTCCAAAGCATAGCTGTAGCCTACTGAATTACAAGCTCTGCCCCTCCAAAGCATAGCTGTAGCCTAATGAATTACAAGCCCTCTACTCCAAAGCATAGCTGTAGCCTACTGAAGTTACAAGCCCCGCCTCTCCAAAGCATAGCTGTCCTACTGAAGTTACAAGCCCGGCACCCTCCAAAGCATAGCTGTAGCCTAATGAAGTTACAAGCCCCGCCCCCTCCAAAGCATAGCTGTAGCCTAATGAAGTTACAAGCCCCGCCCCCTCCAAAGCATAGCTGTAGCCTAATGAAGTTACAAGCCCCGCCCCCTCCAAAGCATAGCTGTAGCCTACTGAAGTTACAAGCCCCGCCCCCTCCAAAGCATAGCTGTAGCCTCTGAAGTTACAAGCCCCTACCCCTCCAAAGCATAGCTGTAGCCTACTCTGTTACAAGCCCCGCCCCTCCAAAGCATAGCTGTAGCCTACTGAAGGCAAGCCCCGCCCCTCCAAAGCATAGCTGTAGCCTACTGAAGTTACAAGACCCGCCCCTCTCCAAAGCATAGCTGTAGCCTACTGAAGTTACAAGCCCTGCCCCCTCCAAAGCATAGCTGTAGCCTCCCAAGTTACAAGCTCTGCCCCCTGTAAATAGCTGTCGCTAATGAAGTTACAAGCCCCGCCCCCTCAAAGCATAGCTGTAGCCTACTGAAGTTACAAGCCCCTCCCTCCAAAGCATAGCTGTAGCCTACTGAATTACAGCCCTCTACCCCCTCCAAAGCATAGCTGTAGCCTAATGAAGTTACAAGCCCCTCCCTCCAAAGCATAGCTGTAGCCTACTGAAGTTACAAGCCCCGCCTACAAAGCATAGCTGTAGCCTACTGAAGCCTCTACAAGCCCCGCCCCTCCAAAGCATAGCTGTAGCCTACTGAACTTACAAGCCCCGCCCCTCCAAAGCATAGCTGTAGCTAATGAAGTTACAAGCTCTCTACCAAAGCATAGCTGTAGCCTACTGAAGTTACAAGCCCTCCCCCTCCAAAGCATAGCTGTAGCCTACTGAAGTTACAAGCCCCGCCCCCCAAAGCATAGCTGTAGACTACTGAAGTTACAAGCCCCGACCCTCCAAAGCATAGCTGTAGCCTACTGAAGTTACAAGCCCCGCCCCCTCCAAAGCATAGCTGTAGCCTACTGAAGTTACAAGCCCCGCCCCCCACCAAAGCATAGCTGCAGCCTACTGAAGTTACAAGCCCCGCCCCCTCCAAAGCATAGCTGTAGCCTCTGAAGTTACAAGCCCCGTCCCCTCCAAAGCATAGCTGTAGCCTAATGAAGTTACAAGCTCTGCCCCCCTCCAAAGCATAGCTGTAGCCTAATGAAGTTACAAGCCCCGCCCCCTCCAAAGCATAGCTGTAGCCTACTGAAGTTACAAGCTCTGCCCAAATCCAAAGCATAAATCTGCAGCCTACTGAAGTTACAAGCCCCCCCTCCAAAGCATAGCTGTAGCCTACTGAAGTTACAAGCCCCGCCCCTCCAAAGCATAGCTGAGCCTACTGAAGATTACAAGCCCCGACCCCTCCAAAGCATAGCTGTAGCCTACTGAAGTTACAAGCCCCCTGTTCAAAGCATAACTGTCCGTTACTGCAGTTACAAGCCCCGCCCCCTCCAAAGCACAGCTGTAGCCTACTGAAGTTACAAGCCCCGCCCCCTCCAAAGCATAACTGTAGCCTACTGAAGTTACAAGCCCCGACCCCCTCCAAAGCATAGCTGTAGCCTACTGAAGTTACAAGCCCCGCCCTCCAAAGCATAGCTGCAGCCTACTGAAGTTACAAGCCCATGCCCCTCCAAAGCATAGCTGTAGCCTAATGAAGTTACAAGCCCCGCCCCCGCCAAAGCATAGCTGTAGCCTAATGAAGTTACAAGCCTGGCCTTCCAAAGCATAGCTCAGCCTAATGAAGTTACAAGCCCCGCCCCCTCCAAAGCATAGCTGTAGCCTAAAGTTACAAGCCCAAGCCCCTCCAAAGCATAGCTGTAGCCTACTGAAGTTACAAGCCCCGCCCCCTCCAAAGCATAGCTGTAGCCTACTGAAGTTACAAGCCCCGCCCCCTCCAAAGCATAGCTGTAGCCTACTGAAGTTACAAGACCCGCCCCCTCCAAAGCATAGCTGTAGCCTACTGAAGTTACAAGCCCTGCCCCCTCCAAAGCATAGCTGTAGCCTAATGAAGTTACAAGCTCTGCCCCCTCAAAAGCATAGCTGTCGCCTAATGAAGTTACAAGCCCCGCCCCCTCCAAAGCATAGCTGTAGCCTACTGAAGTTACAAGCCCCGCCCCTCCAAAGCATAGCTGTAGCCTACTGAAGTTACAAGCCCCGCCCCTCCAAAGCATAGCTGTAGCCTAATGAAGTTACAAGCCCCGCCCCCTCCAAAGCATAGCTGGAGCCAAATACAGCCTTCTGAAGAAAAAGCCCCGCCCTCCAAAGCATAGCTGAGCCTACTGAAGTTAACAAGCCCCGATCCAAAGCATAGCTGTAGCCTACTGGAAGGTTACAAGCCCCGCCCCTAAAGCATAGCTGTTAGCCTAATGAAGCCAAGTCTAGTCCAAAGCCTGTAGCCTACTGAAGTTACAAGCCCCGCCCCCTCCAAAGCATAGCTGTAAACCTACTGAAGTTACAAGCCCCGCCATCCAAAGCATAGCTGTAGACTACTTTGAAGTTACAAAAACTGCCCCGACCCCCTCCAAAGCATAGCTGTAGCCTACTGAAGTTACAAGCCCCGCCCCCTCCAAAGCATAGCTGTAGCCTCTGAAGTTACAAGCCCCGTCCCCTCCAAAGCATAGCTGTAGCCTAATGAAGTTTTGGTGCAAGCTCTGCCCCCTTTCAGCATAGATTTGTTAATGAAAGTTTGAAATATCCCGCCCCTCCAAAGCATAGCTGTAGCCTACTGATTGTTACAAGCTGTGATTCTCCAAAAAATATACAGCCTATATCTGAAGTTTGAAGCCCCTCCAAAGCATAGCTGTAGCCTACTGAAGTTACAAGCCCCGCCCCTCCAAAGCATAGCTGTAGCCTACTGAAGTTACAAGCCCCGCCCCCTCCAAAGCATAGCTGTTTTATTGAAGTTACAAGCCCCTCCCCTTCAAAGCATTATATAGCCTACTGAAGTTACAAGCCCCGCCCCTCCAAAGCACAGCTGTAGCCTACTGAAGGTTACAAGCCCCGCCCCTTCAAAGCATAACTGTAGCCTACTGAAGTTACAAGCCAGCATTTCCAAAGCATAGCTGTCGCCTTTCACTGAAGTTACAAGCCCCTCCCCTCCAAAGCATAGCTGTCGCCTACTGAAGTTACAAGCCCCGCCCCCTCCAAAGCATAGCTGTCGCCTACTGAAGTTACAAGCCCCGCCCCCTCCAAAGCATAGCTGTAGCCTACTGAAGTTACAAGCCCCGCCCCCTCCAAAGCAATAGCTGTAGCCTAATGAAGTTACAAGCCCCGGGTCAAAATAGCTGTAGCCTACTGATGAACACAAGACCCGTATCCAAATATAGCTTAAAATACTGAAGCTACAATTTCTCAAAGCATAGCTGTTGCCTACTGAAGTTACAAGCCCCGCCTTGCATAGCTGTCGAAAGTTACAAGCTCTGCCCTCCAAAGCATAGCTGAGCCTACTGAAGTTACAAGGGTCCCGCCCCCTCCAAAGCATAGCTGTAGCCCAATAACAATGAAGTTACAAGCCCCGCCCCTCCAAAGCATAGCTGTAGCCTAATGAAGTTACAAGCCCCGCCCTCCAAAGCATAGCTGCAGCCTACTGAAGTTACAAGCCCAGCCCCCTCCAAAGCATAGCTGTAGCCTAATGATGAGTTACAAGCTCTGCCCCCTCCAAAAATAGCTGGAGCCTACTGATTACAAGCCAGGCCCCCCTCCAAAGCATAGCTGTAGCCTAAAAGTTACAAGCTCTGCCCCCCTCCAAAGCATAGCTGGAGCCTACTGAAGTTACAAGCCCCGCCCCCTCCAAAGCATAGCTGTAACCTAATGAAGTTACAAGCCCCGCCCCCTCCAAAGCATAGCTGTAGCCTAATGAAGTTACAAGCCCCGCCCCTCCAAAGCATAGCTGTAGCCTACTGAAGTTACAAGCCCCTCCCCTCCAAAGCATAGCTGTAGCCTACTGAAGTTACAAGCCCCGCCCCCTCCAAAGCATAGCTGTAGCCTACTGAAGTTACAAGCCCCGCCCCCTCCAAAGCATAGCTGTAGCCTACTGAAGTTACAAGCCCCGCCCCCTCCAAAGCATAGCTGCAGCCTACTGAAGTTACAAGCCCCGCCCCCTCCAAAGCATAGCTGTAGCCTAATGAAGTTACAAGCTCTGCCCCCCTCCAAAGCATAGCTGTAGCCTAATGAAGTTACAAGCCCCGCCCCTCCAAAGCATAGCTGAAGCCTAATGAAGTTACAAGCCCCGCCCTCTCCAAAGCATAGCTGGAGCCTACTGAAGTTACAAGCCCCTCCCTCTCCAAAGCATAGCTGGAGCCTACTGAAGTTACAAGCCCCTCCCCCTCCAAAGCATAGCTGAAGCCTAATGAAGTTACAAGCCCTGCCCTCTCAAAGCATAGCTGTAGCCTAATGAAGTTACAAGCCCCGCCCCCTCCAAAGCATAGCTGTAGCCTACTGAAGTTACAAGCTCTGCCCCCCTCCAAAGCATATCTGGAGCCTACTGAAGTTACAAGCCCCTCCCCCTCCAAAGCATAGCTGGAGCCTACTGAAGTTACAAGCCCCTCCCCCTCCAAAGCATAGCTGTAGCCTAATGAAGTTACAAGCCCCGCCCCCTCCAAAGCATAGCTGAAGCCTAATGAAGTTACAAGCCCCGCCCCCTCCAAAGCATAGCTGTAGCGTTGTGACGTGATTCAGAAGATAGGGAGAGAGATTTTTAATTAGAGAAGAATGCATTCACTTTTTAAATGCTAGTTAGGGATACTATAGTTATTACATTTCACATTGGATTTATTATCTACAAAAAGCTGAGATGTGCCCATAGAAGCCGCTCCTCCGTAGGTATAATTCTGTGGCCTAATTCAGACAATGAATGTCATCACAAGATGCCAGTGCTTCAAGCCAAGCCTCCTCCTCCTCCCTCTCTCCCAACCCGAAACATTTCAAATGCATCTGGAGCCCGACTCGTCTTGTTCTTCGTCTATGATATGGTGGTTCGCAAACAACGTTAGAGGTGCATGCCACCACCTACTGGATGGGCTGAAAACTTATCAACATGAATGCTAAATAATAGGGAGAAGAGAAGGATGAAAAAAATACTTCTAATATTCAAAAGTTTTAAAAAAATATCTAAAAGTACTCCAGTTAGATTCAAATGTCTCCTCAGATCCCTACACAGGCTCAGGAACCAGGCATGAGGAACCTCTTCATTCTCTAGTCCCTGCAACATTTAGGCTGTAAAGTCCTGGAGATCCAGAAATCTTTTTGCCACCTTCACAATGTCTAGTTTCTTAGATTTTATATCAGTTTGTCCAGGTCATTTCATCACTTGCGCAATAAATGCAACAAAATCCACCTACTTCACTGTTAATGTTTCAGGATCCTTCTCCTGAATGGCATTTACTGCAGGCTGTGGGCCATCCACTACCATCCACTACACTCACTCCTTCAGCTATTTTCACTGCCTCCACATAGGAGACCTGCTGGACAGCCCTGATCCGAGCTACTGCAACCTCCTTCATCCTTACAGGGCACCCCGGGAACTCAGGAACGTGATTCCCATCACAATTACAGCAACGTGCCTCATCGGACTCTTCAACTGCGACATGTTTATTCCTTTGACAAACACTTGCCACGTGTCCATACTTTTTACAATTACAACACTGAGGTGTCTTCTGTATATATGGTCTTGCTGCAAATATCACATACCCAAGTTTCACGAGTCAGAAGAAACTCTTGATCAAACGACAACAAAACCGATAGGAAAACCGATCTTTCTTTCGATCTATAATTCAAGTCAGTAGGCTTGTGTCTACCACTTCTGGCATGTTCTTCCAAAGCCACGAAGCCTCGATATCCTTCAAAACACCAAAATAAAACGCCTTTAATTGGTGTCCTACTCTGAAAATCATAGCTTTCCAAATCATATGTTGATATTTGTAGAGCCACAACGCTTCCTCCTTTTGTTCTTATGACTCAGACAAAATCCCCATTCCCTCAAGCCCTTGTCCTTGTTCTTCCAGCTCTCCAGCTTTTTTTGGCTCCATACACTTGTCTTTCCATCACGTACAGTGGCAAGAAAAATATGTGAAAACTTTTGGTATTACCTGGACTTCTTTAATAAATTGGTCATCAAATTTGACAAACACAGTGTGCTTAAACTAATGACACACAAATTATTGTATTTTTCTTGTCTATATTGAATACATAATTTAATCATTCACAGTGTAGGTTGGAAAAAGTATGTGAACCCTTAGGCTAATGACTTTTCCAAAAGCTAATTGGGGTCAGGAGTCAGTTAACTAGGAGTCCAATCAATGAGATGAAATTGGAGATGTTGGTTAGAGCTGCCTTGCCCTATAAAAACACTCACAAAATGTTTGTTTGATATTCACAAGAAGCATTGCCTGATGTGAACCATGCCTCGAACAAAAGAGATCACAGAAGACCTAAGATTAAGAATTGTTAACTTACATAAAGCTGAAAAGGGTTACGAAAGTATCTCTAAAAGCCTTGATGTTCATCAGTCCACAGTAAGAAATTGAGAAATACAGCACTGTTGCTACTCTCCCTAGGAGTGGCCGACCTGCAAAGATGACTGCAAGAGCACAGAGCAGAATGCTCAACAAGGTGAAGAAGAATTCTAGAGTGTCAGCTAAAGACTTACAGAAATCTCTTGAACATGTTAACATCTCTGTTGACGAGTCTACTATACGTAAAACACTAAACAAGAATGGTGTTCATGGGAGGACATCACAGAAGAAGCCACTGCTATCCCCCCAAAAAATTTCTGCACTTCTGAAGTTTGCAAAAGAGCATCTGGATGTTCCACAGACCTACTGGCAAAATATTCTGTGGACAGATGAAACTATAGTTGAGTTGTTTAGATGGAACACACAACACTATGTGTGGAGAAAAAAAAGGCACAGCACACCAACATCAAAACCTCATCCCAACTGTAAAGTATGGTGGAGGGAGCATCATGGTTTGGGGCTGCGTTGCTGCCTCAGGGCCTGGACAGCTTGCTATCATTGATGGAAAAATTAATTCCCAAGTTTATCAAGGCATTTTGCAGGAGTATGTTAGGCTACCTGTCCGGCAATTGAAGCCCAACGAAAGTTGGGTGATGCAACATGACAACAACCCAAAACACAGAAGTAAATCAACAACAGAATGGCTTCAACAGAAGAAAATACGCCTTCTGGAGAGACCCAGTCAGAGTCCTGATCTCAATCAAATTGAGATGCTGTGGCATGACCTCAAGAGATCAGTTCACACCAGACATCCCAAGAATATTGCGTAACTGAAACAGTTTTGTAAAGCGGAATGGTCCAAAATTCCTCCTGACCGTTGTGCAGGTCTGATCCGCAACTACAGAAAACGTTGAGGTTATTGCTGCCAAAGGAGGGTCAACCAGTTATTAAATCCAAGGGTTCACATACTTTTCCCACCCTGCACTGTGCATGTTTATACTGTGTGTTCAATTAAGACATGAAAACATATAATTGTTAGTGTTATTTGTTTAAGCAGACTGTTTGTCTATTGTTATGACAAAGATCAGATCAAATTTGATGACAAATTTATGCAGAAATCCAGGTATTTCCAAATGGTTCACATACATTTTCTTGCCAATGTGAACAACTCACTGAGCTATAGCTTGCCGGGTCTATAACAAGCTGCTCTGTCTGCACTGCATGATTGGTGAAGTAATTTAATGTTGAGCTAAAAGTGAAAAAATATTTCAGAGATTTTTTAAAGGAGCAACATAAACCAGGACTTTTTGGGGTTTGAACCGGTTCAGAACTTTATTTTGCTGGTTAGAACCAAAAACAAATAATTGTACTCTTCAGAACGAAACAATTGGAAAATAATTTTGTTTCAAACCCCTGGCACACACTGGTTGAATCAACATTGTTTCCACGTCATTTCAATGAAATTACGTTGAACCAACGTCGAATTGACATCTGTGCCCAGTTAGTAGTAGCTTGTTAAACTGTACTGTACTGTATATTTTCAGAGTAGCTTCCCCAACACTGGTCTATTCAAAGTTCAAACGTTCTGAAGAGAAATACAAAAGAATTGCTTATTTCTGAGGTTTTTTGGTGTTTACAGTAGGGTTCCCGCAAAGCCTTTGAACCGCAGAAGCTTGATTTATAAGCGTATCATTTTAGAATGACTAGGCTAGTACTTCAAAATACTAATTGACCGATAGCAACTCGGAAGGGATATCCCTGGTCACTTCACATGTTAGGGAAAAAACACCTAGGCTAACGTAAGTCCTTTTAGGTGACCCTAGAAGTCCACCAAAAAGAGTGTCCATCTGATCTGTGTGTTTTTCGGGTGTGTGTGTGTGGTGCATAGATAAAAGAGTGTGTGTGTTAGCATGTATCGGGTGTGTACTGCGTGTCAATCATTGGTCATTTTACAGCAGTGAGAGGTATTTTTCTCACCTCAAAGCCAAGTGGAAATAAAAACACTTCAGTGCCCACAACCTTCGACCCCATCACTCTCTGATCTTGAGATGCTTTCTTCTCCTAGAGGTATCTGTTTGAGGCTGCTGTGTGTACATGAGAGGAACTGGAATGCATGTGTGCGTGCGTACATGCGTGTGTGCGTGCGTGCGTGTGAGCACATGTATCCAGTATGGCGTAGACAGAACATTCTAGACTCTGATCCAGTAGAGGTGGACTGAGTACATGCTCTGTTAGCTGGTATAGCAGAATTGAGAGATTATTGTTGATGCGTCTGTTTATTTTCTTCTCCTTTTCACTCATATCCAGGACCCAGAAGTGGCGTCCAACAAGCAGAGCTCGGGTCAAACAGACAGAAGAATGTTCCAAGGAGTCAGTCCTCCAGACCACCACCTAGTCTTATAGTCATGTTCTCCCTCCTGTGCGTTCCCCTCTGAAGATCAGTAACACAGACAGACTTTGAGTTTTCTTTGGTTTAGTTTAGTTTATTAACTTGACCATTTAAAAAAAAACAAGCAAACATAAAAATTGAATATGTCTTAAATGCACATGAGTTAAATCATGGAGGATAACACACAATACAGACTGGGACTTATTTACATTGTTAAATCATGGAGGATAACACACAATACAGTCTGGGACTTATTTACATTGTTAAATCATGGAGGATAACACACAATACAGTCTGGGACTTATTTACATGGTTAAATCATGGAGGATAACACACAATACAGTCTGGGACTTATTTACATGGTTAAATCATGGAGGATAACACACATGAAAGTCTAGGTCGGTAGCCTGGTGGGTTGGAGCGTTGGGACGGTAACCGAAAAGTTGCTGGATCAAATCCCTGAGCTGATAGATTTAAAAAATCGTTAATTCTGCACCTAACCAAGGCAGTTAACCCACTGTTCCCTGGGTGCTGATGACATGGAGGTCAATTAAGGCAGCCTTCCCCACCTCTCTGATTCAGAGGGGTTGGGTGAAATGTGGAAGATGCATTCACTTGTACAACTGATAAGGTGTTCCCCTTTCCAAGTACAGTTAAAAAATGTGATCTTATTTCCTGTGGTCCTCTGATGGTTCTGTGATGCATCTAGGGTAGGACTGTGTGTGTGTGTTTCTCTGTCTTTTTCTATTTGAGCTTGAAACAAAGGCAGTCCTGATCCTGTCTAGATGGGCCAGAGGGACGGGATTCTGCTCTGTGGTTGGGTTTGGGTCAGGCCCACTGGTTCTGGGAGAGCTGGTAATGCTTTATTTTGCATTATTATTTTTATTTCTAAGAAAAAAGGCTTCCAAAAGGGTTCTTCGGCTGTCCCCATTGGATAACCCTGTTAGATTCCAGGTAAAACCTCTCTGGCAAGGGTTCTTCGACTGTCCCCATTGGATAACCCTGTTAGATTCCAGGTAAAACCTCTCTGGAAAGGGTTCTTCGGCTGTCCCCATTGGATAACCCTGTTAGATTCCAGGTAAAACCTCTCTGGAAAGGGTTCTTCGACTGTCCCCATTGGATAACCCTGTTAGATTCCAGGTAAAACCTCTCTGGAAAGGGTTCTTCGACTGTCCCCATTGGATAACCCTGTTAGATTCCAGGTAAAACCTCTCTGGAAAGGGTTCTTCGACTGTCCCCATTGGATAACCCTGTTAGATTCCAGGTAAAACCTCTCTGGAAAGGGTTCTTCGACTGTCCCCATTGGATAACCCTGTTAGATTCCAGGTAAAACCTCTGGTTCTGGAAAGGGTTCTTTATTTCCCCATTGGATAACCCTTTAGATTCCAGGTAAAACCTCTCTGGAAAGGGTTCTTCGACTGTCCCCATTGGATAACCCTGTTAGATTCCAGGTAAAACCTCTCTGGAAAGGGTTCTTCGACTGTCCCCATTGGATAACCATGTTAGATTCCAGGTAAAACTATTTCTGGTTCCATGTAAAAACCTCTCTGGAAAGGGTTCTACATGGAAGCCAAAAGGGTTCTACTTGGAACCAAAGGGTTCTACCTGGAACGAGAAAGGGTTCTTCAAAGGTGTCAGGATTTGGCCAGGGTTGTTCCGGTTTTTGGTCACTAGATGCCCCCATTGTGCTTTTTGACCTTTTGCTTTCCCTTGATCCCCATTATTATTTGCACCTGTGCCTCGTTTCCCCTGATTGTATTTAAACCCTTAGTTTCCCTCAGTTCTTTGCTCTGTGTTTGTATGTTAGCACCCAGCCCTAGTATTCTGTGTACTCTTGTTGATCCCGGTGGACGCGCTTGTGGAATTCTGTTTTTTGTTCTTGTTTATTTATTTTTGAGTATCTTTTGAGGATTTTTATGCTTTACCTACCACCTTGTGGATTTACCTTTTTGTCTTGGAGGATTACCTTGTGGATTACCTTGTTCTTGTGGAATTCCTTGTGAGGTTGTGGAGTTACATGTTTTCCTGAAGGACTTCACTTTTTACTTTATTAAATACACCGTCTCAAGTACTGCTGTGTCTGCCTCATCTTCTGGGTTCTGCTGACAATTGTGGCTCGGTTGGTTAAGTGACTGTTTCTCACTCCGGAGACCCGGGTTCGTAACCGGGTCCTGACAAAAGGTTTCTCCTATGGGGACAGCCGAAGAACCCTTTAGGTTCTAGATAGCACTTTTCTTTCTAAGATTGAACTGGTATATAGTATTAACTAAGAGATTGTGGGTTCTAGCCCCATGCCATCCAACCTCTGTACACCAACACCAGCCCCATTCCAAGCCCTAGCCCCAGCTCCAGCCATATACCTATGCCACAGGAGGCTGGTGAGGGGTGGATGACTCATAATAATGTCTGGAATGGAGTAAATGGAACAGTATCGAACACATGGAAACCATGTATGGGATGTACTTGATACCATTCCATTTGTTATATTCCTGCTATTTCTCTGACCCAGTCCTCCCAAATTAAGGTTCCACCAGCCGCCTGTGACCTATACCCATATCCCATCCCCTCTCTCCTAGTTCCAGTTGCAACCCTTTTTCCCCACAACCAAGACTCAGCAACAGACTCAGCCTCATGCCCTACCCCTACCCCAGCCTCATGCCCTACCTCTACCCCAGCCCCAGCCCCTAGCTCTACCCCAGCCTCAGCCCTACCCCTAGCCCTACCCCAGCCCCAGGCCCTAGCTCTACTCCAGCCCCTAGCCCTAGCTCTACCCCAGCCCCAGACCTTAGCCCTACCCCAGCCCCAGGCCCCAGCCCTACCCCAGCCCCATCCCTACCCTACCCCAGCCCTACCCAAGCCCTACCCCAGCCCCGCCCTACCCCAGCCCCATCCCTACCCTATCCAAACCCCACCCCAGCCCCAGCCCTATCCCTAGCCCCAGCCCCAGCCCTACCCCTATCCCTACCCCAGCCCCTAGCCCTGCCCCAGCCCTACCCCAGCCCCAGCCCTAGCCCTACCCCAGCCTCAGCCCTACCCCTAGCCCAGCCCCAGACCTTAGCCCTACCCCAGCCCTAGCCCTACCCCAGCTCCAGCCCCAGACCTTAGCCCTACCCCAGCCCTAGCCATACCCCAGCCCTAGCCCTACCCCAGCTCTAGTCCTACCCTGTGCCCCAGCCCTGTGCCTCCCCAGCCTCAGCCCTACCCCTATACCTACTCCAGCCCCAGGCCCTAGCCCTACCCCAGCCGCTAGCCCTATCCCTACCCCAGCCCCAGCCCTACCCCAGCCTCAGCCCTACCCCAGCCCCAGCTCTATACACTAGCTCACCTATGATGGATGACAACCGAGTTGACCCTTGACCTTTTCTCAGGCGGCTGGCGATTCTAACGTGGCTGTGCCACCCTCTCTCCCCCCACGGGAGCCGGCCATCTCCTGCCTTTGAAGGGGGCCCATCTCGTTTCTGTGGCAATGGGAGCCAGACTTGCCAAAGAGCCCTCGCTCTACATCCTTATTTCTTTCTTGGCTCTCAACGCCTGAGATATGGAAATAGATCCATCAAACAACCAAAACATAGAGTGGGAGAAGTGGGGGGGCAGTGGTAATCTCACTGCAAACTGTGACTTCACACGTTTGTCCATAGAATGGATCTACCACCCACATGCACCCACAAATTAATACTTACACCACCCATATGGGGTCCCGAGTGGCGCCGCGGTCTGAGGCATTGTATCTCAGTGCTAGACGTGTCACTACAAACCCTGGTTTGATCCCAGGTTGTGTCACAACTGGCCATGATTGGGAGTCCCATATGGTGGTGCACAATTTGGCCCAGCGTCATCTGGGATAGGGTTTGGCTGGGTTAGATACTGGCAAATTCAATTTTTTAGTGTGGAACAACATATTATGTGTTTGGAAAAGGGAGGGGGGGAGACCCAGACACATAGGTGGATGAAGAGGCTCTAGATTAATAGCCTCATTCATTATTGCTGGTTCAATGTGTGTGTGTGTGTGTGTGTGTGTGTGTGTGTGTGTGTGTGTGTGTGTGTGTGTGTGTGTGTGTGTGTGTGTGTGTGTGTGTGTGTGTGTGTGTGTGTGTGCGTGCGTGCGTGCGTGGGTGCGTGCGTGCGTGCGCGTGTGTGTGAGCACATGTATCCAGTATGGCGTAGACAGAACATTCTAAACTCTGGTCCAGTAGAGGTGGACTGAGGTTATGCTCTGTTATAGCAGAATTGAGAGATTATAGATCATGTATGTTATGTTCAGTTTTGCCCAACCACGCCTGGCTTGAGTCACACTGCTAATGACGCAGATGTCTTTTATGATACAGTCACATCTAAGCCATTTAACAGACTCTTGTATGCAGATTGATTTGGAGTGTGTATTCAAGTAAGAAAGTCGGAACTGAAACATAATAGCATCCTTATTGTAGCTTTCCAGGACCAGGTTTGGGATACATGTCTAGGTGCTGATACATTCCACAGGTCACTTTAATTGTCACACACACTTCCGTCACCAAATTGCAACTCAGAGAGTAAATAGATTCAGCTGACGTCTTTAAGAGTGGGAATGTGTTTGGGGGATTTGTGGGGTAGGTGCAAACTCTCACTGGCTGTCCATTATTAATATGCCATGTGCAATGACAGACTGAGCTCGTCGCCTCATTTTAACAAAGGATCAACTGTACGAGAACAGCTAGAGTACATACCATCTGACAGAAAGCATTAAGATGACCCAAGTGATACACATTTCTACAGTATATTATGGCCATCGTTAACTTAAACCATAGTGTATGTGTGTGTATATCTGCATATTGTATATGTGTGCATATGTGCGTGTGTGTGTACGTGTGTGTATGCCCGCGTGTGTGTGTGTGTTTGTCACGGGCCACACTCGGGAGGGTGGGAAACATTTTGACAGAACATAACAGATACAGAACATGATTTCTGTTTAGTGTCAGACACGTCCTGTTGTCATGGAGATGTCATGACAAGTCAGAGTTTTGGACACAGATAGAACAATGAGACAGGTATTTCTCCCGGATGCAAAAGCTAATTGAGTTCACAGAGTAGGCGTTCACTAACGGAAATATGCAGATAATAGGATCTCATGCCAGTAGAATCTCGCTAGCTTGTGCTTGGCTCTGCCCACCTTCTTGCTTGTTCTGCTCACTATGACTCATTTGTTCCCATTTGAAATGACAAGCTGTGGTCTTTCTTGGTTTAGTTGTAAAAAATCTTTGGTTTAGATGAGCAGCAAAGGCAACCATAACAATGTGGAACAAACAGGATTTCACAGAGTTCCCCCTAGTTGTCAGACACATGTAGACCCACATTATGCAAGTCCTGCTGGCAACCTCAAGACATGATGCAGCTTGGTTCCAAAAAGTATAGGCTACGCTATGCAACACACCTGTCATTCACTGGTATTGTATTTAGCTACAGGATCCACTGAATAAGGTCCTTTCAAACTGCTTAAACTATGAAATCAATGTACAGAAATGTCAGTTTGGCTTAGAGTAGCCTTGGACACTAAGGCTTCGCTAACGTAGTCAAGTCAACGAGACGCGATTTGTAAGGAAGGCCCCTTGTGACTATAGGGTTTCGAAGGAAGTGCCGCCCTCTTGGTCACACAGACCTACTATTAGCTAGTCATTAGACAAGATGACATTGTTCCTAACCTATAGCCCCCTCAGTTTGACTCGGTCTGAAAGATTACGTGGTGAGTTCAGGGTGGAAAAGTCTTCATGAGATCCTCCTCACCCTCACAGAGGATCGCACACTCAGTCACATAGTCACACAGTCAGTCACACAGTCAATCAGTCAGTCACTCAGTCACACAGTCAATCAGTCAGTCACTCAGTCACTCAGTCAATCACTCAGTCAGTCACACACTCACACAGTCAGTCACACAGTCAGTCACACAGTCAATCAGTCAGACACTCAGTCAGTCACTCAGTCAGTCACTCAGTCAGTCAGTCAGTCAGTCAGTCACTCAGTCACTCAGTCAATCACTCAGTCAGTCACACAGTCAATCAGTCAGTCACTCAGTCAATCACTCAGTCAATCACTCAGTCAATCAGTCAGTCACTCAGTCAGTCACTCACTCAGTCAGTCAATCACTCAGTCAATCAGTCAGTCACTCAGTCAGTCACACAGTCAATCAGTCAGTCACTCAGTCACTCAGTCAATCACTCAGTCAGTCACACACTCACACAGTCAGTCACACAGTCAGTCACACAGTCAATCAGTCAGTCACTCAGTCAGTCACTCAGTCAGTCAGTCAGTCAGTCACACAGTCAGTCAGTCACTCAGTCAGTCAGTCAGTCAGTCAGTCAGTCAGTCAGTCAGTCAGTCAGTCAGTCAGTCAGTCAGTCACTCACTCAGTCAGTCACTCAGTCATTCACTCACTCACTCAGTCAGTCTGTGGTCCTGCTCATTAACCACATGTGGTTGGCCACACGCCACAGAGATTTCAGCTGCCCTGCCTGCCCAAGACCCACAAAACACTTATTCAAAGATGTCTAATGTTTGCATGGGTGAGTGTGTGTGGGTGAGTGTGTGTGGGTGAGTGTGTGTGTGTGGGTGAGTGTGTGTGTGTGGGTGAGTGTGTGTGTGTGTGTGAGTGTGTGTGGGTGAGTGAGTGTATGTGTGTGAGTGATCCAGTGTCTCTTTAGCCTTTTACTGCACCAAGCTAAATCATGGTCACACAGAGTGTTTCTTGGTAGTCTTAAACACATCTACTTTGAAACTAAAGTATCCACATCACACACATGGCTATGGGCTTAAAAGACGAAGAAACCTGTACCATGTCAGATAGAGTTGAAATGTATTATATTTTGAGTTTGTATCACAATATTACACTTTATATACACCACAGAAGACTGAAATAGAACAAAATGGTTTGACATCGAAACACCAGATTTTTAGTTTTTTTGTAAATAACGTTAATTATGAAATTATGAAAATGATTAAGAACATTCCAGCCATGAGGCCACTACAGGCTGATTTGGTCTTTTGACTGCAGGAAAGGGCTACCAGGGTTGTTCAGGGTTGCATCAGTTACACAAGTCAGAATGGCTTGGCTGTTTACAACTGGGATGCTTTTATTTCTGTAAACATTGACAGCGTCACTCTCTCTTCCACATAAGATGTGTTTCCGTTGTTTAAAAAGGATAAAACAATCTGTAACAATGACGCAGTAACAGTCTGACATGCACAAGCTGTGTTTTACAAAGAATGCAACACGTGGAAGCTATTGCAATATGAACTGTGTTAGTGTATAGTCAAAACATGCATGATCTAATTGTTTGCAATGCCAACAGCTGTAAAAACCGAAGAAGTGACCTATGGGGGAAGAAGAGTGGGAGAAGAAGGACAAGAAGAGGGAGGAGAGGGAGGAGAAGAAGAGAGAGGAGAGGGAGGAGAAGAAGAGAGAGGTGAGGGAGGAGAAGAAGAGAGAGGTGAGGGAGGAGAAGAAGAGAGAGGAGGGAGGGAAGAAGAGAAGAAGAGAGAGCAGAGGGAGGAGAAGAAGAGAGAGAGGGAGAGGGAGAGAGAGAGAGGAGGGAGGAGAGGGAGGAGAGAGAAGAGAGAGCAGAGGGAGGAGAAGAAGAGAGAGGAGAGGGAGGAGAAGAAGAGAGAGGAGGAGGGAAGAAGAAGAGGGAGAGAGAGGAGAGGAGGGGAGAGAGAGGAGGGGGAGAGAAGGAGAGAGGAGAAGAAGAGAGAGGAGAGGGAGGAGAAGAAGAGAGAGGTGACAGAGAGGGAGGGGAGAGAAGAAGAGAGAGGAGGGGAGGAGAAGAAGAGAGAGGAGGGGGAGGAGAAGAGAGAGAGGTGAGGGAGGAGAAGAAGAGAGAGGTGAGGGAGGAGAAGAAGAGAGGAGGGGGAGGAGAAGAAGAGAGAGGAGAGGGAGAGAAGAGGAGAGGTGAGGGAGAGAAGAAGAGAGAGGAGAGGGAGGAGAAGAAGAGAGAGGAGAGGGAGAGAGAGAGAGAGAGGAGAGGGAGGAGAAGAAGAGAGAGGAGAGGGAGGAGAAGAAGAGAGAGTGTGAGAAGAAGAGGAGGTGGGAGGAGAAGAAGAGAGAGGAGAGGGAGGAGAAGAAGAGAGAGTGTGAGAAGAAGAGAGAGGTGGGAGGAGAAGAAGAGAGAGGAGAGGGAGGAGAAGAAGAGACAGGAGAGGGATTAGAAGAAGAGAGAGGAGAGGGAGGAGAAGAAGAGAGAGGTGAGGGAGGAGAAGAAGAGAGAGAGAGGGAGGAGAAGAAGAGAGAGCAGAGGGAGGAGAAGAAGAGGGAGGAGAGGGAGGAGAAGAAGAGAGAGGAGGGGGGGGAGGAGAAGAAGAGAGAGGAGGGGGAGGAGAAGAAGAGAGAGGAGAGGGAGGAGAAGAAGAGAGAGGAGAGGGAGGAGAAGAAGAGAGAGGTGACAAGAAGAGACAGGAGAGGGAGGAGAAGAAGAGAGAGGAGGGGGAGGAGAAGAAGAGAGAGGAGGGGGAGGAGAAGAAGAGAGAGGTGAGGGAGGAGAGAAGAGAGAGGTGAGGGAGGAGAAGAAGAGAGAGGAGGGGGGAGGAGAAGAAGAGAGAGGGAGAGGGAGGAGAAGAAGAGAGAGCAGAGGGAGGAGAGAGAAGAGGGAGGAGAGGGAGGAGAAGAAGAGAGAGGAGGGGGAGGAGAAGAAGAGAGAGGAGGGGAAGAGAAGAAGAAGAGGAGAGGGAGGGAAGAAGAGAGAGGAGAGGGAGGAGAAGAAGAGAGAGGTGACAAGAAGAGACAGGAGAGGGAGGAGAAGAAGAGAGGGGGGGAGGAGAAGAAGAGAGAGAGGAGGGGGAGGAGAAGAAGAGAGAGGTGAGGGAGGAGAAGAAGAGAGAGGTGAGGGAGGAGAAGAAGAGAGAGGAGGGGGAGGAGAGAAGAGAGAGGAGAGGGAGGAGAAGAAGAGAGAGGTGAGGGAGGAGAAGAAGAGAGAGGAGAGGGAGGAGAGAGAGAGGAGAGGGAGAGAAGAAGAGAGAGGAGAGGGAGGAGAAGAGAGAGAGAAGAAGAGAGGGAGAGGGAGGAGAAGAAGAGAGAGGAGAGGGAGGAGAAGAAGAGAGAGTGAGGGAGGAGAAGAAGAGAGAGGAGAGGGAGGAGAAGAAGAGAGAGGAGAGGGAGGAGAAGAAGAGAGAGGAGAGGGAGGAGAAGAAGAGAGAGTGTGAGAAGAAGAGAGGGTGGGAGGAGAAGAAGAGAGAGGAGAGGGAGGGAAGAAGAGACAGGAGAGGGATTAGAAGAAGAGAGGGAGAGGGAGGAGAAGAAGAGAGAGGTGAGGGAGGAGAAGAAGAAGAGGTGAGGGAGGAGAAGGAGAGAGAGAGGGAGGAGAGAAGAGGGAGGAGAGGGAGGAGAAGAAGAGAGAGGAGGGGGAGGAGAAGAAGAGAGAGGAGGGGGAAGAGAAGAAGAGAGAGGAGAGGGAGGAGAAGAAGAAGAGGAGAGGGAGGAGAAGAAGAGAGAGGTGACAAGAAGAGACAGGAGAGGGAGGAGAAGAAGAGAGAGAGGGGGGAGGAGAAGAAGAGAGAGGAGGGGGAGGAGAAGAAGAGAGAGGTGAGGGAGGAGAAGAAGAGAGAGGTGAGGGAGGAGAAGAAGAGAGAGGAGGGGGAGGAGAAGAAGAGAGAGGAGAGGGAGGAGAAGAAGAGAGAGGAGAGGGAGGAGAAGAAGAGAGAGGAGAGGGAGGAGAAGAAGAGAGAGGAGAGGGAGGAGAAGAAGAGAGAGTGTGAGAAGAAGAGAGAGGAGAGGGAGGAGAAGAGAGAGAGAGAGGGAGGAGAAGAAGAGAGAGGAGAGGGAGGAGAAGAAGAGAGAGGTGACAGAAGAGACAGGAGAGGGAGGAGAAGAAGAGAGAGGAGGGGGAGGAGAAGAAGAGAGAGGAGGGGGGGAGGAGAAGAAGAGAGAGGTGAGGGAGGAGAAGAAGAGGAGGTGAGGGAGGAGAAGAAGAGAGAGGAGGGGGAGGAGAAGAAGAGAGAGGAGAGGGAGGAGAAGAAGAGAGAGGTGAGGGAGGAGAAGAAGAGAGAGGAGAGGGAGGAGAAGAAGAGAGAGGAGAGGGAGGAGAAGAAGAGAGAGGAGAGGGAGGAGAAGAAGAGAGAGTGTGAGAAGAAGAGAGAGGAGAGGGAGGAGAAGAAGAGAGAGGAGAGGGAGGAGAAGAAGAGAGAGGTGAGGGAGGAGAAGAAGAGAGAGGAGAGGGAGGAGAAGAAGAGAGAGGAGAGGGAGGAGAAGAAGAGAGAGGAGAGGGAGGAGAAGAAGAGAGAGTGTGAGAAGAAGAGAAGGTGGGAGGAGAAGAAGAGAGAGAGAGGGAGGAGAAGAAGAGAGAGTGTGAGAAGAAGAGAGAGGTGGGAGGAGAAGAAGAGAGAGAGAGGGAGGAGAAGAAGAGAGAGTGTGAGAAGAAGAGAGGGGAGGAGAAGAAGAGAGAGGAGAGGGAGGAGAAGAAGAGACAGGAGAGGGATTAGAAGAAGAGAGAGGAGAGGGGAGGAGAAGAAGAGAGAGGGTGAGGGAGGAGAAGAAGAGAGAGGTGAGGGAGGAGAAGAAGAGAGAGCAGAGGGAGGAGAAGAAGAGGGAGGAGAGGGAGGAGAAGAAGAGAGAGGAGGGGGAGGAGAAGAAGAGAGAGGAGGGGGAAGAGAAGAAGAGAGAGGAGAGGGAGGAGAAGAAGAGAGAGGAGAGGGAGGAGAAGAAGAGAGAGGTGACAAGAAGAGACAGGAGAGGGAGGAGAAGAAGAGAGAGGAGGGGGAGGAAGAAGAGAGGAGGGGGAGGAGAAGAAGAGAGAGGTGAGGGAGGAGAAGAAGAGAGAGGTGAGGGAGGAGAAGAAGAGAGAGGAGGGGGAGGAGAAGAAGAGAGAGGAGAGGGAGGAGAAGAAGAGAGAGGTGAGGGAGGAGAAGAAGAGAGAGGAGAGGGAGGAGAAGAAGAGAGGAGAGGGATAAGAAGAAGAGAGAGGAGAGGGAGGAGAAGAAGAGAGAGTGTGAGAAGAAGAGAGAGGAGAGGGAGGAGAAGAAGAGAGAGGAGAGGGAGGAGAAGAAGAGAGAGGTGAGGGAGGAGAAGAAGAGAGAGGAGGGAGGAGAAGAAGAGAGAGAGGAGAGGGAGGAGAAGAAGAGAGGAGAGGGAGGAGAAGAAGAGAGAGTGTGAGAAGAAGAGAGAGGTGGGAGGAGAAGAAGAGAGAGGAGAGGGAGGAGAAGAAGAGAGAGTGTGAGAAGAAGAGAGAGGTGGGAGGAGAAGAAGAGAGAGGAGAGGGAGGAGAAGAAGAGAGAGTGTGAGAAGAAGAGAGAGGAGAGGGAGGAGAAGAAGAGAGAGTGTGAGAAGAAGAGAGAGGAGAGGGAGGAGAAGAAGAGACAGGAGAGGGAGGAGAAGAAGAGAGAGGAGAGGGAGGAGAAGAAGAGACAGGAGAGGGAGGAGAAGAAGAGAGAGGAGAGGGAGGAGAAGAAGAGAGAGGAGGGGGAGGAGAAGAAGAGAGAGGAGAGGGAGGAGAAGAAGAGAGAGGTGAGGGAGGAGAAGAAGAGAGAGGTGAGGGAGGAGAAGAAGAGAGAGCAGAGGGAGGAGAAGAAGAGGGAGGAGAGGGAGGAGAAGAAGAGAGAGGAGGGGGAGGAGAAGAAGAGAGAGGAGGGGGAAGAGAAGAAGAGAGAGGAGAGGGAGGAGAAGAAGAGAGAGGAGAGGGAGGAGAAGAAGAGAGAGGTGACAAGAAGAGACAGGAGAGGGAGGAGAAGAAGAGAGAGGAGGGGGAGGAGAAGAAGAGAGAGGGAGGGGGAGGAGAAGAAGAGAGAGGGTGAGGGAGGAGAAGAAGAGAGAGGTGAGGGAGGAGAAGAAGAGAGAGGAGGGGGAGGAGCAGAAGAGAGGGAGAGGGAGGAGAAGAAGAGAGAGGTGAGGGAGGAGAAGAAGAGAGAGCAGAGGGAGGAGAAGAAGAGGGAGGAGAGGGAGGAGAAGAAGAGAGAGGAGGGGGAGGAGAAGAAGAGAGAGGAGGGGGAAGAGAAGAAGAGAGAGGAGAGGGAGGAGAAGAAGAGAGAGGAGAGGGAGGAGAAGAAGAGAGAGGTGACAAGAAGAGACAGGAGAGGGAGGAGAAGAAGAGAGGGAGGGGGAGGAGAAGAAGAGAGAGGAGGGGGAGGAGAAGAAGAGAGAGGTGAGGGAGGAGAAGAAGAGAGAGGTGAGGGAGGAGAAGAGAGAGGAGGGGGAGGAGAAGAAGAGAGAGGAGAGGGAGGAGAAGAAGAGAGAGGTGAGGGAGGAAGAAGAGAGAGGAGAGGGAGGGAGAAGAAGAGAGAGGAGAGGGAGGAGAAGAAGAGAGAGGAGAGGGGAGGAGAAGAAGAGAGAGTGTGAGAAGAAGAGAGGAGAGGGAGAGAAGAAGAGAGAGGAGAGGGAGGAGAAGAAGAGAGGTGAGGGAGGAGAAGAAGAGAGGGAGAGGGAGGAGAAGAAGAGAGAGGAGAGGGAGGAGAAGAAGAGAGAGGAGAGGGAGGAGAAGAAGAGAGAGTGTGAGAAGAAGAGAGAGGTGGGAGGAGAAGAAGAGAGAGGAGAGGGAGGAGAAGAAGAGACAGGAGAGGGATTAGAAGAAGAGAGAGGAGAGGGAGGAGAAGAAGAGAGAGGTGAGGGAGGAGAAGAAGAGAGAGGTGAGGGAGGAGAAGAAGAGAGAGCAGAGGGAGGAGAAGAAGAGGGAGGAGAGGGAGGAGAAGAAGAGAGAGGAGGGGGAGGAGAAGAAGAGAGAGGAGGGGGAAGAGAAGAAGAGAGAGGAGAGGGAGGAGAAGAAGAGAGAGGAGAGGGAGGAGAAGAAGAGAGAGGTGACAAGAAGAGACAGGAGAGGGAGGAGAAGAAGAGAGAGGAGGGGGAGGAGAAGAAGAGAGAGGAGGGGGAGGAGAAGAAGAGAGAGGTGAGGGAGGAGAAGAAGAGAGAGGTGAGGGAGGAGAAGAAGAGAGAGGAGGGGGAGGAGAAGAAGAGAGAGGAGAGGGAGGAGAAGAAGAGAGAGGTGAGGGAGGAGAAGAAGAGAGAGGGAGAGAGGAGAAGAAGAGAGAGGAGAGGGAGGAGAAGAAGAGAGAGGAGAGGGAGGAGAAGAAGAGAGAGTGTGAGAAGAAGAGAGAGGAGAGGGAGGAGAAGAAGAGAGAGGAGAGGGAGGAGAAGAAGAGAGAGGAGAGGGAGGAGAAGAAGAGAGAGGTGACAAGAAGAGACAGGAGAGGGAGGAGAAGAAGAGAGAGGAGGGGGAGGAGAAGAAGAGAGAGGAGGGGGAGGAGAAGAAGAGAGAGGTGAGGGAGGAGAAGAAGAGAGAGGTGAGGGAGGAGAAGAAGAGAGAGGAGGGGGAGGAGAAGAAGAGAGAGGAGAGGGAGGAGAAGAAGAGAGAGGTGAGGGAGGAGAAGAAGAGAGAGGAGAGGGAGGAGAAGAAGAGAGAGGAGAGGGAGGAGAAGAAGAGAGAGGAGAGGGAGGAGAGAAGAAGAGAGAGTGGAAGAAGAGAGAGGAGAGGGAGGAGAGAAGAGAGAGAGGAGAGGGAGGAGAAGAAGAGAGAGGTGAGGGAGGAGAAGAAGAGAGAGGAGAGGGAGGAGAAGAAGAGAGAGGAGAGGGAGGAGAAGAAGAGAGAGAGGGAGGAGAAGAAGAGAGAGTGTGAGAAGAAGAGAGAGGTGGGAGGAGAAGAAGAGAGAGGGAGAGGGAGGAGAAGAAGAGAGAGTGTGAGAAAGAAGAGAGAGGTGGGAGGAGAAGAAGAGAGAGGAGAGGGAGGAGAAGAAGAGAGAGTGTGAGAAGAAGAGAGGGTGGGAGGAGAAGAAGAGAGAGAGAGGGAGGAGAAGAAGAGACAGGAGAGGGATTAGAAGAAGAGAGGAGAGGGAGGAGAAGAAGAGAGAGGTGAGGGAGGAGAAGAAGAGAGAGGTGAGGGAGGAGAAGAAGAGAGAGCAGAGGGAGGAGAAGAAGAGGGAGGAGAGGGAGGAGAAGAAGAGAGAGGAGGGGGAGGAGAAGAAGAGAGAGAGGGGGAAGAGAAGAAGAGAGAGGAGAGGGAGGAGAAGAAGAGAGAGGAGAGGGAGGAGAAGAAGAGAGAGGTGACAAGAAGAGACAGGAGAGGGAGGAGAAGAAGAGAGAGGAGGGGGAGGAGAAGAAGAGAGAGGAGGGGAGGAGAAGAAGAGAGAGGTGAGGGAGGAGAAGAAGAGAGAGGTGAGGGAGGGAGAAGAAGAGAGAGGAGGGGGAGGAGAAGAAGAGAGAGGAGAGGGAGGAGAAGAAGAGAGAGGTGAGGGAGGAGAAGAAGAGAGAGGAGAGGGAGGAGAAGAAGAGAGGAGAGGGATAAGAAGAAGAGAGAGGAGAGGGAGGAGAAGAAGAGAGAGTGTGAGAAGAAGAGAGAGGAGAGGGAGGAGAAGAAGAGAGAGGAGAGGGAGGAGAAGAAGAGAGAGGTGAGGGAGGAGAAGAAGAGAGAGGAGAGGGAGGAGAAGAAGAGAGAGGAGAGGGAGGAGAAGAAGAGAGAGGAGAGGGAGGAGAAGAAGAGAGAGTGTGAGAAGAAGAGAGAGGTGGGAGGAGAAGAAGAGAGAGGAGAGGGAGGAGAAGAAGAGAGAGTGTGAGAAGAAGAGAGAGGTGGGAGGAGAAGAAGAGAGAGGAGAGGGAGGAGAAGAAGAGAGAGTGTGAGAAGAAGAGAGAGGAGAGGGAGGAGAAGAAGAGAGAGTGTGAGAAGAAGAGAGAGGAGAGGGAGGAGAAGAAGAGACAGGAGAGGGAGGAGAAGAAGAGAGAGGAGAGGGAGGAGAAGAAGAGACAGGAGAGGGAGGAGAAGAAGAGAGAGGAGAGGGAGGAGAAGAAGAGAGAGGAGGGGGAGGAGAAGAAGAGAGAGCAGAGGGATGAGAAGAAGAGAGAGGAGAGGGAGGAGAAGAAGAGAGAGGAGAGGGAGGAGAAGAAGAGAGAGGAGGGGGAGGAGAAGACGAGAGAGGAGAGGGAGGAGAAGAAGAGAGAGGAGGGGGAGGAGAAGAAGAGAGAGGAGGGGGAGGAGAAGAAGAGAGAGGAG